>NC_028358.1:39236843-39238621 GCF_000741045.1 Vigna radiata var. radiata | reverse complement strand
CACACGAGTCTCTTGGGAAAACGATACTTGGTCTTACCATTTATATTACTTGTACGATTTGGTACACTTGCCAATTTGTCAACAAGTTTTTGGCGCCGTTGCCGGGGACTCGAGGTTTATTTTTCTAGTAATGTGAATTGATTGAATTTGACTTGATTGTAATTATTTTTTTTTTTATTTTTCTTTTATTTCTTTTTGTTTTATTTGTCAAAAAAAGTGTTTTTAGGGTGTGTTTCTTGTGTATGCAGGAAAAAATACATACTAGAAGCAGGAAAAACCAACAACCTTTGCTAGAAGGTCTACCATACGAGAGGAGGAAGAGACGTCCCTTACGTGAAAGATCTCTTTCTCCAGAAGTGACTTCGCATTCTTCACCTGAGACTTTTAAACCAGATCTTGAGGAGATGGCCAATCAACCTCCTCCCAGACGCACTTTGGGGGACACAACTAATACAGTTGGTCCCTTGAATTTTAACAGCATTGCAGTTCCAGCAGACAATACAACTAGCATGGTGATGAGTTCGACACTCATTTAGTTAGTCCAGAACAACCAATTCCATGGGTTGTCAAATGAAAATCCTTACAAACATTTGACAGTCTTTGGTGAAATTTGCAACACAGTGAAGATAACTGGAGTGACGGACGATAGAGTCAAACTTAGTTTGTTTCCTTTCTCTCTTGGAGGAAACGCGAAAGACTGGTTGAATTCTTTCCCGGAGGGAACATTTAGGACATGGGAAGCGGTGGTAAAACAATTTATTATTAAATTCTTCCCCCCTCCAAAGACTAATCAAGGGAAGTTGGAAATCTCTTCATTCAAACAAGGGATGGAGGAATCACTGGGGCAAGCATGGGATTAGATTCAAAGGATTATTGAGAGCGACCCCAGTTCATGGGTTTGATAAAGCTTCATACCTGCTTGCGTTCCTTGGAGGTTTGCGCGCTCAGTCTAAAATGATGATAGATGCCTCAGTTGGAGGCAGTATTAATAGAAAAATAGAAGATGAGGCGTACAACTTAATTGAAGAGATGGCTCTAAATGAAGTGTCGCAAAGTGAGAGGAGCACGCAAAAAGGAGGACTTTTACATCTTCCTACTGAAGACGCAGCAGCAGCAGCACAAAATCACCTCCTCAGTCAGAAATTGGACAAGTTGCTAAAGGTCGTCTCTGAACTTCCTCGGGGCTTAGAAATATTTCCCAAGCACAACAACTTTGCAATTTATGCGGGGGTGACCATATTAATGGTCAATGTGCTTTTCCGGAGGTGATGCAGCAGGACGTGAATTACATGGGGGCCCAATTTCAGTACGCTAAGGGAAATTTCAACCAAGGTAATTCTAACCAAGGTTGGAAAAATCATTCAAGTATGGGGCAAAGCCAGAAGACTTCTTCTAGACAAGGCAGTAATTTCCAGCAGCAACCTTCTCCTTTATGGTAGCAAGTAAGCAGCTTGACTGAGACAGTCAGAGAATTAACTGACAGGGTTGATCAATTTTTGAAAGTTTATGAGTCTCAACAAGCGAGTGATCAGGCAACATTTAGATCACTAGAGACACAGATAGGACAGCTGTCTAAGAGGGTTGAAACCACAGAGAAACACCAATTTCGGGCTAATACTGATGTTAACCCAAAAGATGAGTGCAAAGTTGTTACAACAGGAGGAAAAAGGAAGCCAAAGGAGGAAACAATTGAGATCGAAAGCAGTGAGGATGAAGAGGAGGAAAGAATTAATACTGACCATAAGAAAGGCGAAGAGAAGAAAGCACAAAGAGAAAAG
>NC_028358.1:39233573-39235898 GCF_000741045.1 Vigna radiata var. radiata | reverse complement strand
AAAGAGAAAAGGAGAAGGAAGATATTAAAGAATCACTCCGCAAGATTCTCAATGAGGCACCCATTAATCCTAGAACATCTTCACAAACTTTTGAATGTGATGAGAAAATCAAGTACTATCTGGGGAAGTTACTTGATCTGGGCTATGAAGAAAATCAGGAGCGGTGGGTGAAACCCCGGAAGAAGAACCATCCACAGAAACTCGAGGATTCAGGAGCTTTGACCCTTCCTTGCATTATCAATGATGTAGATTTAGGAGAGGCTTTGATTGATTCAGGATCAAGCATTAATTTGATGCCTCTCAGTGATTTCAAGAAGATAAAAGGGGTAAAATTAAAACCCACCAAAGTGGTCCTGACGGTGGCGGATGGGTCTATGAAGAAACTTGTTGGAATGGTGGAAAATGCAATTGTGCGGATTGATGACTTGGAATTTTTGATTGACTTCATAGTTGTGGATATGATCAATGAAGGGAAAAATTCATTAATCCTAGGAAGACCGTTCATGCGAACCTCCAGAATGGTTATACGTATCCATGATGGAGGAATAAAGTTAAAGGATTATGATAGAGTGGTTTTTTATGGCTCTAAAGAAACTGTACAGAGGGCAGTTAGGAAATTCAAGTATAAGAGAGCCAAAAGCAAAGCTACAGAGGAAGACAAATCCACAGGTATAAATTTTCATTACAATTGTAATGTTTTGCAGATTCATGATAAAGGGACGATGTGCAAGAAGGAATCAACCTCTTCAGAGGAGACATCATTCTTGCGGGGCTTTTCAGTGCGATTCAAAAACAAGAAGTGGATTGTCAACAAGAGGTTGAGAGATGACGGAATGATGAAGATCCCAACGTGAAGAAGAAGAGTTGAATTTGTTGGAAATCAAATTTTGTATTTTTAGGAACAATTTTTTTTTTCGAGTTTTTGTTTTATTTTCACTGGAACTTGTAATTTTTGGAATTTTGTGAACAATTCTTGGGTAGCATCTACTGGGGGATGCTAAATTTTTGGTATCCACTGAAGGATATCCGGAAGGTACACCTACTGATGGGTGGTGGAAGGAAGTGCACTTACTGATAAGTGCCAACTAGGTTTGGGTCAGGCTCGTGACGTTAAACAAGCGCTACTAGGAGGCAACCTAGATTTCTTCTTACACTTTTGCAATTTTAAATTCCTAGAATAGGTTGAATTTTAATTTTGGTGTGTATTCTTGGCTTTATTACTTGTTCTGAAAATGTTTGACTAACTAATTTGCATGATGGATCTATTTGATGATTATTTGATGTGGAAGAGAATTGAGTAGTACTGCATGTTGATATCTAGGAAATAGATGTGTGATGAATTTATGATTGTGGTCATGATGCTAGGCATGGTGTATGAATGAATTTTGTGTGAGGAAGCATGTGTGTGAGATTTTGAGCTCTAGAGTTTTTATTGTTGCATGTATTGTTCACAGGAAAACATGAATGATATTGCCTTAATATTGATGACCGATTGAATTGCATGTAAATGTCATACGATCAAGGCCATTGTTGAAAACCCTTCTCTAGCCAAATTTTCACCCGAAGTGTTTGAAATATTATACTCTTGTTGAACCTTAGCCTTAAACAGTATGTGAACCCTTGTTTTGAAATTCTTTACCTTGAGTTAGGATGAGCTTTATTGTATGAGATGAAAAGGTTCAAGTTTGGGGTTGTACGAGGGAAAATTGAAAAAGCAAGTGAAAAGCATTGAGCTCAAATATTGTGAAAAGAAAAATTCATGAGAAAAAGAAAAGAAAAGAAGAAAAGCATGAAGAAGAACTCAATGCAAAAGATGCAAAAGAAAAAGAAAAGGGAAAAGTTGGGAATGAGAGACAATGGTGAGAGAGTTGTGCTTAAACGTTGAATATTTTGATAGCTCTCTTGACTCAAGGATTTTGCATTCTAGAAAAACCAATTCTTTCTTGTTAGCCCAACCTCATTACAAGCCTTGGAAAAGTCCTTTTGATGGCATTTACATGTAAAGATGTTGATTGTTTGAGATGAATGGCAATTTTGTTTCATGTGACTTGTGAACAATAGAGAGTTGGAGTGTCACCTTAAGCACATGAGTGATTGAGTGAAACACTTGCTTGGTATGAATTGTTAATTTTCATGAGTACATGTTTGCTTAGTGGATTGATCATTCATAGTGTGTAACATCTATTGTGCAATCTCTGGGTTGAAAGCATGCATGCATCTTATTTTGGATTTCACTGAGAATATTGATTTGAGTGGTTTTGTCATGTACCTTGGGATTGTTGAGACATTGGATGAAACAATATAAAGCCAAGTTTTGTTTTGTGT
>NC_028358.1:39228221-39232498 GCF_000741045.1 Vigna radiata var. radiata | reverse complement strand
GCCCTTTTCGCCGAGGGATCGGGTTAAGGGGAGGCTAAGAAAGTCGCATAACAATTGAATCAATCAAACTAATATTCGAGGGTAGTATGTAAGAGAGAGCGGAATAGATGAAATTGTAAACCCCCAACAACATGCATTCATCCATTGTTTTCGTTTGTCAATTGAATCAACATTTATTTTTGCATGGTAATATTTTTGATCTCAAATCCAATTTATTAATTTTTATTTTTCAAGTCTTATTATTTTAATTCACGTGAACGAGAAAGCCACACGAGTCTCTTGGGAAAACGATACTTGGTCTTACCATTTATATTACTTGTACGATTTGGTACACTTGCCAATTTGTCAACACAGCCCATACAAATTTGATTGCATATGAGAAATGTAGTATGGCTAGGGAATGACCCCTAGGTCGTCTCCCAAAGGCCAATTTTGCGGTTCGAGAATCGAGTCTAACATGAAAAGGAGGGTTTTAAAAGGTTTTGAGATGAGAATTAAACTAAATTAGATGCATGGAAATTAAATCCAATGAAACATAATTGAAAACATTAAAATAACTTAACAAAGCATGAAGACCGAACGGTCCTACAGATGACCGAACGATTCTACAATGAAACTAAACGATCTCTAAAGCAAATGGGGAAATTGGAAATGCAGGAAGATAAAGAAACCGAACAGAGTAAAAATCATAGTGAACAGATAAATTAAACTTAACAATGCAAAAGATTAATATCCAAACACAATTGAAACTATTAAAATGGAACACTAAACCAAAAATAACTCAACATATTATGTAAAATATTTTAGAACAAAAGAAATAAACAACACAATTTCCTTCTACCAATTTATGTGACAAAGTGCATCATCCCAAGAAATCAACCAAAGAAATTTAAATTGCAATTGGCCAAAAAATATTCCTTGGCCGTGACCTCTTTGCACCAACTCCCATTTAATCACTTCTTTTCTCCAAAGAAAATTAATCTAAAAGAAACATAAAATAATGATGCTAGCTGCACCGTGAGCATACCTCTCCACGGCCCCTGATTTTTCATTCCATCATGCTTAAGAAAATTAAAATGAAAAGGACGCTGCCTACACCTCCCTAGGCCGTGGCATCTGGTGAAGAATAACCCTTGCATTCAGCTTCATCAAAATAAAATAAAGAAAACAATTGCTTAGGAGATGAAAAGAAATGTAGCAGTTGTGTGTGCCTTTCCAGCAGGGATTAAAATCAAATGCACCATGCCCTCTTCCATTCAAAATGAGCGTGTGTTTTCCCCAAAAACAAACCATCACCGCATGCTTCCTTTCTCAAAAGAAACATCACCGCCACTTTCATTCCAGCAAGGATTTAATGTTCGTTTTCCCTCTGAAATCACTGTTACCTTCTTTGCTAAATTAAATGAGCTTTTCCAAAAGAAAATAAAAAAAACGCTTCTT
This sequence comes from Vigna radiata var. radiata, assembly GCF_000741045.1. Classification (NCBI taxonomy): domain Eukaryota; kingdom Viridiplantae; phylum Streptophyta; class Magnoliopsida; order Fabales; family Fabaceae; genus Vigna; species Vigna radiata. The sequence goes on along the minus strand of NC_028358.1, from coordinate 39,231,058 downwards.
CAAAATACCATCAAATGTAACCAGCTTATAAGCATTCAGCAACAAGGAAAAATGTTTGAGCAAAAGTAGAAATAAGGGGCGGCTGTTGCCTTTTTCACCCATCAGCTTAGACAAAAATATAATGGCAAGAAAAATTCTTTATTCATTCATCCAAAAATGTAAACCAGCAGTCAAAATGTGTTCTCGGTAAGCAAAGAAAAGTTAAAGAGAGGTGCTTCTTTCAATCATCCATAACCTTCCATTGCCTCTCAAAAAAACAACGTTGCAGCCCTCCTATCAAAACAAAAGTGACAGCTGGTCATTCTCCAAGACCGTGAGGTATCTCTAAAATTAGGGTGGGGTTCACCCAGCCCTAGGTGCCATGTGTCAAGTGTCTACTAAAAATTGGGCCCAACAACATTTTTCCAAAATTGGCCCAAGATGCAAAGAGTTTGTCTAAAAAGTTTAAACAATTAAAATTACAATACAACTAAAATTTAAAATGTCTAATTTGAGAGTCTTGAATTTATTTGGTGTCCTCCAAATGTCCCAAATTGTGTTTCCAAAATTTTCCCTGAAAATAATAATGCAAATAATTAGCTCAGAAAATTCAAATTAATTAAAATTAGAATTTCCGGTCAAATTAAGCAAAATTAGGAAAAACGGGAAAATACCGGACAATTAAGCACAATTTCCTGACTAATTCTAGCACAATAAACTAAGTGAAATCAATAAAATATCGACTCATCAATGTGCCTTCAGAGCCTACACCTACACTCACACCTGCTACTTGTCACAGGAATGAGGACCCAGACGGTCCAAGTAGGGCATTTGAGGTGGGTGGATCTTCTTCCTCTCCCAGTGGTTCTTCTTCTCCTTCAGGTGGACCTCCTTCTCCCACCACTACCACCAGTGCATTTCCTCCTTTGTATGATCGTCATATCCCTCTTCTCTTCCCTTCAAGGGCAATCCCTAACAAAAAGATGGAAGAGGTGGATAAGGAAATATTGGAGACCTTCAGGAAGGTAGAGGTGAACATACCTCTACTTGATGCAATCAGACAGATTCCGAAGTATGCAAAATTCTTGAAAGAGTTATGCACACACAAGAGGAAGATGAAGGGCAATTAACAGATTAGCATGGGAAGGAATTTATCTGCGCTTATTAGTAAGTCGGTCCTGCACATTCCTGAAAAGTGCAAGGACCCGGGTATATTTTGCATTCCTTGTGTGATTGGAAACAGTAAATTTGAGAATGTCATGCTTGATTTAGGTTCTTCCATTAATATCATGCCTTTGTCCATATATACATCTTTGTCTCTTGGTCCTTTGCAAACCACGGGTGTGGTCATTCAGTTGGCCAATAGGAGTGTTACCCACCCAACAGGTTTCATAGAGGATGTCTTGGTTAGGGTTGGTGAATTGATTTTTCCTACTGACTTTTACGTTTTGGAGATGGGGGAGGGATTCTCTCATGGATCCGCTCCCATCATCCTAGGCAGGCCATTTTTGAAAACTGCCCGAACTAAGATTGATGTGTATGCTGGAACTTTGTCTATGGAATTTGCTGATATTGTTGTTCATTTTAATATCCTTGATGCAATGAAATTTCTAGCTGAGGACCATTCTGTGTTTAGGATTCATGCATTGGATGACATTATTGATGAATTTGTTGTTGACAACTTTCATTCTTTGCATGAGAAGAAGCATTCTTTTCTATCTTCTTTGCATTCATGCATTGAATCTGGATTCGAATCAGGATTTGAGAATGATGTTGATAATGTTGTGGATTTTGATGAGGATTGTGATGTCAAGGATATTGATGCTATGCATGATATTGATGATGTTGTTGACATATCTGTGATGGACATTGATTTGGATTGTGATGAGATAGGTGTTCTGCCTTTACCTGTATACTCTTTAGAGTCAGAATGCATTAACCACGTTGCAGGAAGTACACTTGAATCTGACTTGCAGGAACCCACTCTTGAGCTGAAACAGCTCCCAGATAACCTCAAGTACGTGTACTTGGAGGATGATGAGAAGAAACCGGTGATCATTTCTACCTCCCTTGATTCGGTTCAAGAGGAGAAGTTGCTTAGTGTGTTGAGAAAGCATAAGAAAGCCATTGGTTGGAGTTTGGTTGACATACCTAGTATTAGCCCATCCACATGCATGCATAGAATTCTTTTGGAGGATGGGTAAAGCCAGTTAGACAGCCACAGAGAAGGCAAAACCACGTGATCATCGAAGCCATTAAGAAGGAGGTGACCAAGCTTTTGCAAGCTGGGATCATCTACCCTATTTCAGACAGTCAGTGGGTGAGCCTCATCCATGTTATGCCCAAGAAGATTGCCCTTATTGTGGTGAAGAATGAGAGGGATGAGCTTATCCCCATAAGAGTGCAGAACAGTTGGAGAGTCTGCATTGACTATAGGAGACTCAACCAAGCAACCAGGAAAGCTCACTTTCCACTACCATTCATTGATCAGATGTTGGAGCGCCTGACAAGTAAATCTCACTACTGCTTTCTTGATGGTTTTTCTGGTTATTTCCAAATCAATATTGCTCTTGAGGACCAAGAAAAAACCATATTCACCTGCCCCTTTGGCACCTTTGCCTATAGGAGGATGCCCTTTGGCCTATGCAACGCCCCTGGTACCTTTCAGCGGTGCATGCTTAGCATTTTTAGCGACTTCCTTGAGAGTTGCATAGAGGTGTTTATGGATGATTTCACTGTGTATGGATCCTCTTTTGATGCATGTTTAGATAGTTTGGAGAAAGTGTTGAAAAGATGCATAGAAACAAACCTTGTTCTCAATTTTGAGAAATGTCACTTCATGGTTGAACAAGGTTTGG
>NC_028358.1:39208278-39227801 GCF_000741045.1 Vigna radiata var. radiata | reverse complement strand
TTGGTTCTAGGGCATATCATTTCTGAAAAGGGAATAGAGATAGACCCTGCTAAGATATTTGTGATTTCGCAGTTGCCTTACCCCTCTTGCGTGCGAGAGGTGCGATCTTTTCTTGGACATGCAGGTTTCTACAGGCGCTTTATCAAAGATTTCAGCAAGAAGGCGCTTCCCTTGTCCAGACTGTTGCAGAAGGAGATTGACTTTGATTTTAATGACAGATGGCAAGCAGGCGTTTGATTGCCTGAAGGAAGCTTTGACCACCACTCCGATCATTCAGGCACCAGATTGGACAGCCCCATTTGAGGTTATGTGTGATGCGTCTAACTATGCATTGGGGGCTGTCTTGACACAGAAAATTGACAAGTTGTCGAGAGTGATCTACTATGCTTCACGCACTTTGGATGCTGCACAAGCAAATTATACCACTACTGAAAAAGAGTTGTTGACAATTGTTTTTGCCCTTGATAAGTTTAGTTCATATTTGCTTGGATCACCTGTTATTGTGTATACTGAATATGCAGCTCTGAAGTTTTTGTTGAAAAAGGCTGAGTCAAAGCCAAGATTGATCAGGTGGATGCTACTACTCCAAGAGTTTGACTTGCATATCACAGACCGGAGTGGAGCACAGAATTTGGTTGCAGACCACCTCAGCAGGATTGAGAGAGCTGAGAAAGAGGCTGATGTTTTGCCCATCCAGGATGACTTTCCTGATGAGAGTTTGTTGATGATTTCATATTCTCACCCTACTCCTTGGTTTGCACATATTGTAAATTATTTGGTTGCTTCTGTTTTTCTTCCCATAGCATCTCGTGCTCAAAATGACAAAATTAAGAGTGATGCTAAGTATTATATTTGGGATGACCCATATCTATGGAAGCTGTGCAGTGACCAGGTTACTCGGGGATGCATTCCGGACCATGAGATTGACTCGGTCCTGCAGTTCTGTCATGCCTCCGTGATGAGCTGTCGCAACCCATACAAATTTGATTGCATATAAGAAATGCAGTATAGCTAGGAAATGACTCCTAGGTCGTCTCTCAAGGACCAAACTGTGATTCGAGAATCAGGTCTAACACGAAGTGGGGGGGTTTGTGAGAGGATTGTGAATGCGGATAAACTAAATTAATACTACCAACCAATGCAATTGTATTAATAACCAACCAACTAACCTAAGCTAACATCACAGTCAAATTAACACTACCAAAAATAGAAAACATTAAGTAAAAGAAAACCTTAAACCCAACACTAAAACTAACAAATACCTAAACATAATTAAAGTAATTGAAGTGCAACACCAAATTAAAGACATAAAACCCAACTCAACAAACTTTGTGAAATTAAATTAAGGTTAAATAGATCCAGTGGTCCCTATTTTTGTTGGTTTTCTTCAATTAGGTCCCTGTTTTTTAAAAATTATCAATTTGGTCCCTGAATTGGAAAAAGTAACTCAATCAAGGACATTCCGTTAATTATCGTGAACGGTGTTAAAAGTCTTCTTTGCTGGCAATAATAGCTGTCATTTGTAAACAGGTGGCACTTAACCATTTTATGACATGGTTACTATTTTTATTTGTTAAAGATTAAAATTAAAAAATATTGCGGTTTAAGTTTAAGTAAAGATAAATTGGGGAAATTGGAAAAAGTGATCTGACCTAATTAAAAGATTTTAGGTTTGGGGAAATTGGTCGTGCTTCATCAACATAGTCAGAATTCCACAATTTTTCTTCTCCTTCGTCAACCATCACAGCCCAGCAACTTCAATCTCCACCAGACCTCCTCCTCTTGAGCTCGCTGCCTCCTCGCTGCTGCGTCGCCAAGCCGTTTCCTTACCTCTTTCCATCGCCAGCTCGCTCGCCATCACCGACACGGCAGCTACAACACCGTGTCTCTCCCCTTTCAGTCTTGTTTCTAAATCTAAGCCGCCAGAGGAGAAGGTGTAATTGTGAGTGTTGAATATGATGTTGGCCAGATCTAGGGAGTTTTGAACTTCACAGCTGACAATTTTGTTTGGTGTGAGTCATATCTTGTTCTGGTTTAGGGTTATAGTGTATGAATTTTATCTCTGCATTTTTGCTTGTTCTGGTTTTGTATGATTTATTAATGGAATGTGAATGGTTTTTACTCTATTGCTGTTGTGGTTGTCTGGTGTGAGTGGTTTCTTTGGAGATATCCTCGTTGTGTTTAATCTGTTACAAAGGATGCTAATTTTTGAAATTCAATTGGGAAATCATGTAATTTTTTTATTACTAATTTCTCATTATGTACATTGATCCACCAAATGATTGTTTCATAATGCTGAAATAATGCTGAAAGAATGAAGAAAAATTATGCATAAAATAATTTAAGTCCACGTGTTATATATTATGTGCCATCTGTTTATAAAATGACAGTTACTATTGCCAATAAAGAAGATTTTTAACGCCGTTGAGAAAAGTTAACGGAATGTCCTTGATTGGTTTACTTTTTCCAATTTAGGGACCAAATTGATCATTTTTAAAAAACATGGACCTAATTGAAGAAAACCAACAAAAATAGGGATCAGTGGATCTATTTAACCTTAAATTAAAGCAAAAGAAATAACAACACAATTTACTTTTAGCAATTAACCTATGGCATTTACCAAATGAAATTAAATTTGCAAAATGGTCTAAGAACCTTCTTAACTGTGACCCTACACACCAATTGAAAGTAGCCTTTCTCTAACTCTAAGAAAACAAAAGTTCAAACCTTCCTCCAAACAAATGGATTCATGCCTCTGCACCTCTTCAAGGTAGCTGCACCATTTTTTTAACTCAACGAAAATTAAAGGTAACCGTGACATGAAATGAAATTGAATCTCGTGGCTATGTGCTTTTCTTAAAAAAAAGAAAAATAAAGTAAATCAATCACAGTGAGGGATGTTGTTTTTTACTAAATGAAATAAAACAAGAATGTGTTCTTCCCATCAACCAAGGTGTACACCCTTCATCAATAAAATTTGCTCCTCATTCAATGCATGGATGTGACAGTAGCTTGCAGCTTCTTCCAAAATAAATGAAAACCCCGGATGCCACCAAAAACAGGCTGCAGTCGTGACACCATTTGCTTCAGAATAAATAAAATATGTTGCACACTCAAGACCGTGACAGCTCTTCCTTCAATAATATCAATGCCTCATAATTTCCAATTTGAAAGAAAAATGAATGTACTCCAAGAAAAAAAAACTGGCGCATGTCACTATGGAACAAGTAAAATGCTCTTTGGGCCTACAGGATTGCCCAACAGAAAAGATTGGAGTAACAGGTTGGACGATGCTCTTTGGGCCCACAGGATTGCCTACAAAGCACCCATAGGGATGTCTCCTTATTGGGTTTTCTTTGGAAAGGCATGTCATCTATCCGTTGAGATTGAGCATCGGGCATACTGGGCTGCGAAGACTTGTAATTTCTCCATTGACCAAGCTGGAGAGGAAAGGAAGTTACAACCAAATGAATTAGATGAGATCCGATTGGAGGCCTATGAGAACTCGAAGTTCTACAAGGAGAAGACAAAGAGGTTCCATGATAGTTCTATTGTTAGAAAGGACTTTGAGGTTGGTCAACAGGTTTTATTGTATAACTCCAGGCTAAGCCTCATGTGTGGTAAGTTGAGATCAAAGTGGATTGGACCTTTTGTTGTGACTAATGTTTATCCTTATGGTGCAGTTGAGATTCAAAGTCTTTCCACACCTAAAAGCTTCAAGGTGAACGGGCATAGACTGAAGCCTTTCCTCAGTAATCCTTCTTTGTTGGATATTGTGGTGGAGGAGGCGTCTTTGGTCCACCCCACCTACCCTCCCCTTTGACTCAGGGAGCTTCTTTTCTCCTTCCCTCCTCACTTTTATTGCACTTTGTCTATATCTGTTGACTGTGCTGATTGTTGATCTGCTGATTGTGACACACTGAGGACATTGTGTTGTTTAAGTGTGGTGTATTAGGGGAGGTTATTTCTTTGTTTATGTTTCGGTTTTTATGTAGTTTGTTGTGTTTTGTGTATAGTTTTGCATGTTTTTTGTGAATTCTGGACTTTGTTTAGGTTGTTAGTTTTTCCTTCACTTCATTGATACTCTGATTTTTTGGATTCCTTGCTTTTCTTTCCTTGGAAAGATGATGATAATGTTTGAGAGGTTGAATTGATTGTGACAGAATTACCTTGTGAGAGATTTGAGCCATTTGATGATTTTTCTTGTGTGTGACATGTCTCTTGATTGCTTGCACATATGCCTTGGCTTAACTCTTGTTGATGTTTCTTTATTGATATGCATGTTTGGAAGTGATAAAGGCAGTTTTGTTGTTGAGCCTCTCTAGCCAGATGAGCCTACCTTGTTGTGATCCCTTGATAACCCTTTTTGAGTCTATACTTTTCCCATTTCTTTGTTTTGAAGCTGATACACTAGCCCTAAGTGAAAAAACCATGATTACCTTAACCTCAGAGAATTTTGGAGCTTTGGAATTGTTTTGGGAATAAGTGTGGTCTCCTAGGATATTCAGATGAATTAGCTAGGTTGGTTCCTCTTCTTGTTTTGTTTCGTAAATATGATATGTATCTTGTCTCTTAGAGTTGAGTTATGAAAAGAAAAAAAAAGAGACAAGATGAAAAAAAAAAAGACAAACATAAAGAAAAGTGAGAAAATTAAAAAATTTTGTGTGAATAATGGAGTAAAGAAGAGGATTGAATTAGAGGTTTTTGGTGTGTGTATATTGTATTTACACTTGTTCCCCATTGCTCCTCTATTTCCTTTGGTTTGTAGCTTTTCATCCATATTTACCCTCCCTTTTCCTTAACCCCATTGCATCCATGAAAGACCTTTTGATTTGAACATGCATATGTGTTTGAGTGTTGATATTAAAGGCTTGCCAAGTCTGTTTGTGTTTGCTTTCTTGAGTGCATTGAGTTGACATTGTTTACCTTAGAGACTTGAGAGAAACACTGATAGTGCATTTGTGAGGCTGTGTTGCTTTTGATTCACCTCTTGAACTGATTGACTGTTTTTCCATGTTCTAAATTGCTTTGATGATTTCTTGAGTATCTCCTTTCCTTGACTCTATGTGGGATTCTGTCCACTTCCTTTCATTGTCCAGATTTCTTGAGAACTGTGCAACTCTGTGTCGGTCCGAGTGAGTCTTAGTTTTCTGCATGTTGAGTCTGTCACCTCCCTGATGTCCTCTGAGTTGTTTCCTGATTTGCGTCTTGATTTTGCCCAAGAGTGCAAAAGACTAAGTGTGGTCTATTTTCATGAGTCGATATTTTCTTGACTATATTTAGTTTATTGCACTTAAATAAATCAGGGAATTGTGTTTAATTGTCCATTATTTTCCCGTTTTTCCTAATTCTGCTTAATTTGGTCGGAAATTCGTATTTTCACTAATTTGAATTTTCTGAGCTGATTAATTGCATTTTTGGCTACAGGGAAATTTTGGGAAACATCATTTGGAGCATTAGGATGGTGGCGTGCACATTAAAGACTCAACATTTAGTCATTTCAATTTTCATTCAGTTGTAACTTAGTTTTCTAGAAACTTTAACTAGGATTTGTGTATTGGGCCCTTTTTGTGGCAAAAATTGTAGAAGCCCATTGTTGTTGGACACTTGGCACATGACCTAGGGTTTCTTTAGAAGGTGGACCCCACCATTTTTAGTGGATTCTTGGCATTTGTAGCTAGGAGGCCGACACACACATTTTCTAACACTCCTTACTTTCATTTTGCATGGGTTTCATGAACTTTCTCCTTGGGAGCTTGTAGGGTTTCGTTTTCTTTTAGCTATGGAATGACCAAGATCATATTTTTCTTCTTCTCTTACTTGAATCTTGATTGTCTTTGCTTGGTGGTGGTGAAAACCGTCCAATATTCCACTTTGTTTCTTGTTCTTTGAAGTTGAAAGTATGAGCTTGAGGTTCTTTCTTTGCATTTTCATGATGAGTCTTTGGTTTTAATGAAGAGCTATTTCATTTTTCTCCTCCTTTGCTGCCATATTTTCAGTTTTCATTTGAGTTTTCTTGGTTGAATCATGAAAATGAAGTTCTTGTTAAGTTTGGTGGTGAAGAAAGCTTGAGTTTGTGTATGGGTGTTGAGGTTTAAACCAATTTCTTCTTGGGCTTTTGTTTGATGGTTGGAAGCAATATTTTGAGCTAGAACATTGTGCTTGATGATGGTGGTTGGATGGTTTTGACAAAGGAATTACATATTCCATTTTGCTTTTATCAAAAGTTTGAAGAAAAGTGAGTGTTGAAGTTGGGTCAAATGAGTAGAAGTTTGGGTTTATTGTTCTTGTGTTCATTTGCAACTTGAACTTTGGTTTCTTGGGGTTCATTCTCGGTATTGAGAGGTGAAGGAAAGCATTTGCATGTTTGTGATGGTGGAGAAACCGAAATTGAGGTTGGAAGTGAGAGAAAAGGGTGCATTTAATTTTAAACCTTATTTGGGCAAGCACATGAGAGGTTCATTTTCATAGAAAGAAGATTGCCATTTTGGTCTTTGTCTTTTCCTTGTATTGCTGCCGAGAATCAAACATGAGAATGGGATGCTTTGTGTTTTTATTTGCTTTGACCTTGCTTATGTGGCACAATGATTGAAGAATTTAAGCACCTTTTTGACTTGTGGACTTTTTGAAGCACTTTTTGCAACCATCACTTGGTAACTCACGGCCTTTGTGTCTTGGTGTGTGGTTTCCATTCTATTTTGCTGCATGGAGAGAGGAACGCACGATTTTCATTGTGAGAAAGTTGGAAGAGAACATTTCCTTGGAAAATGAGGCACATGGGACAAAAAGAGAGCATAAGGAATAGTTTAATGAAGAAAGAAAGTCAAATTTGGATGTGGTGCATGGTAACTCGCAGCCAAGAGGTTTCCTTAGGCCTTTTGCATTTTTAATTTTATTTGGTTGGATGTCTTTGGTCACGTGAATGTGTAGGAAAAAGCATGTTTGATTATTCCTTGTTTGAATTAGTTTAATTAGTAGGATTAGCTGCTTTTGATTTCTTTAATTTAGTTTTGCATTTAATTTAATTTAACTGTACTAGGTAGTTGTTTGTTACCTTGTTGGGGTCTAGTATTTTATTTTATTTTGTCTTAATGTTGTCTTGTATTTGTGGTAGAGATAATTTAGTTGTCATGATAGCTTAATTTATTGCGTTGGTCATTAGCGATATTGCATTGCTTCTTTGAGATTTCTGGACTGTATATGTGATTGCCACTCTGACTTGGTTATTATTAAATATGTATTTGCACTTGCAATTGGGTATACACTTAGTTTCCCAGTTGGTGTTGAGTCTTCTCTTAGTTGATGAAACTGCATGGTGTAAATTAGATTTGATGTTAACATTGCGTTCACTTAGTCCGCTTTTCTGAAAACGTGATTAGCATGCGCTTAGTTGATTAATTTTGTTTGATTAGAGGTTTGAGTTGGCTTTATGAAAACATAATTTTCTCTATACTCTCTCCCTCAATCTCTAATATCTCTAAGTGTTTTCTTCTAATTTTTTTTCCAGTCCTTTTTTTCTTTCACAAAGTGCGTATTTATATACACTCATTGTAATATTATGACAATCTTGTCTTAATTGAGAATTAATTGACAATGAATAAAATAGGGAAAGAAATGGTCTTGATTGCAATCAAATAATATTCAAGACATTGATTGTAATTATTGTCAGACAATATAATTCAAATTATTACCATATTAAACTAATATTTCAAAAACATTCTGAACTGACGTGTCCTGCATTAAGGAAGATTATTTTATTATTTTCTTTTTCCTTCTTTATTATTCTCTTATTATTTAATTTTGATTATTTACTTTCCCGGACGATATTGGGTGTTGACAATTGGTGATGTGTCAAGAGGGGTATCTACAAGAAGACAACTGAACCAGTACTGCATGAACGTTGCCTTTGTGTCCAAAATTGAACCCAAGAAAGTTGCGGAGGCATTGAGTAATGAGAATTGGATGATTGCAATTCAAGAGGACCTGAATCAGTTCATAAGGAACAATGTGTGGGAGCTTGTACCCAAAAAACCTGATCTACAAGTGATTGGTACAAAATGGGTTTTCCGCAACAAAATGGATGATTCAGGTGAAATTATAAAGAACAAAGCAAGGTTAGTTGCAAAAGGCTACTATCAAGAAGAAGGAATCGACTATGACGAGACATATGCTCCTGTAGCCAGATTAGAAGCAATCAGAATACTTCTAGCTATTGCATTCACAATGAAATTCAAGCTATATCAAATGGGTGTGAAGAGTGCCTTTCTAAATGGATACATCAAGGAAGAAGTATATGTTGAGCAGCCACCTAGATTTGAAGACTTTGAATACCCTGATCATGTTTACAAACTGAAGAAAGCCTTATATGGATTAAAGCAAGCACCAAGATCATGGGATGAAAGGTTAAGTGAATTTCTTACAAAGAAAGGATACTCAAGAGGAAAAGTTGATTCCACCCTTTTAATCAAAAGCTCAAATAGTGATAAACTTTATGTGCAGATTTATGTTGATGACATTATTTTTGGTTCTACTAACCCTATGTTGTGCAAAGAATTTTCAAAAGTCATGCTGGAAGAATTTGAAATGTCCATGATGGGAGAGTTGACATACTTTCTTGGTCTACAAGTGAAGCAAACCAAAGACGGCATATTCATTCATCAATCCAAATACTGTAATGATCTGCTAAAAAGATTCAAGATGTTGGACTGCAAAGATGCTGCTACACCAATGGCAACTAATTGCTACTTGGATCTTGTTAAACTGATTTTTCTGTCGCCTAAAATCAGAACAAACTAAGTTTCCCCACTAATATAGTATAGGGACAACCTAGGTATCAATCCTCGGACTCGACTAAAATTAAGTTTAAAGTGTAGAGTTTTGTCTTGTAATTTATTTACTTATTTGAACTACTTAACAAGCAAGGTGGGGAAAAGAAATTAAACAAAGAAATTAAAAAGAAAGGAATAAAGAAGATCAAATTTGTTTTAAAACAAAAGAAGAAAATAAAATGTAAAACAAAAAGTAAAGAACAAAGGCCTAAGCTAAATTGCAAAATAAGAACTGCAAGAGCAAATACAAATATAAAAGAAAGACTACAATGCCCTAAAATCAATCCTAACAGCTACTGGATATGCAAAACATCTTAACCTTTATTAACCATAAATACCAAAAATAAAGGAACAAATCAAGAAACACTAGTTAGAACAGAAACTAGAATCAAATCCATGTGGATTAATGCAAAGAATGTATGATCACTTTTCAGGAAGACATCCTGGGAAGTTAAGCCCATCACAGGGTCTTAAAGTTCATTTGATGAACTCAAATTATGTGATCTCCAATCAATGTACCAAACTAAAGTGAATCCAACTCTAACTTTTGTTTCTAACCAAAACCAGAGGTAAAAGCACAACCTAAACTACTAAACAAAACAAAGTCATTGGATAAAAATCATAAATCTGAAATGAAATGCTTGGAATGGTGAATCAATTGACTTGTTATTATACAAGAAGACATCCCGATCATAAAATGCCCACCTCGGGGTCTCGTATTCTAATATAGAACTTAAAATGAATAACAATCAATCAATGTACCAAATCAAAACAATTTCATTCAACTTCGTCATTTTTAACTAAATCTACAAACAACAAGAATAATTTTTTCATTGATTGAACTCCTATTTTTCTCGAGAAGACATCTCGATCATTTTCGCCCACCTCGGAGGTAGTATAATTCCAAAAAGGAATTTACAATGTACAGATTTACGAGTTCAAATCAATTTTCCTTTAAAAATAGCACATAATCCACAAGAAAATGGAAACATTGAAAAACAATCGACACAACAGAATCACAAATCACTGAACAGAGAAACATCAAGAACAAGAATTTCATTAACAAGAAATGAAATTTACAACGAAAAGTACCAAACAAAACTTGCAATTGGAGACACCACAGGGTGTCACCACCGCGATGATTTGCTCCAAAAGGCAAGGAAAATGAAACCCTAGTCTAAAACTGAAAAATTGTAGCGTGAAAAGTGAAGTGCGTAAGAGTCTCTCTATTTACATGAAAGAACCCCTTTATATAGGGTCTGAAGAAACAAATGAAAAAATATTGAAAGAAAGAAAAGGAAAGAATGAAACTTGCAGGAGACGCTTTGATCTTCTCTTCATCGGACGGTCAACAATTGCTTCCTTTCTAAGCCCTCCAATCATCTCCACGTCATCTCTTCTGGTCAGCTTCGGTCAAGGTCTGGTCAAGGCTCGAGCTTCTTCTTCCTTTCTCGTCTTGCTTTGCCCAAGCCCTAGCTCAAAGGAGTGTTTCTCTGTTTCCCCCAAAATGAATGTGTGTGCCCAATGTTAGTCTCAAATGAGTTGTTCGAAGCAAGACACTCTACAGCTGCTACCACTCTACAAAACGACGTCGTTGCACTTAAGTGTTGCCCAAGTCCAACTAATTTCCTCTAATTGCAATAGCCCAATCAGACCAGCAGCAGGCCCAATTCTTAAAGCATTGCAATTTAAAATAAAGTGCAGTGTTTCAGCTCGTGGCAGCATCAGTATTAGTGCTCCCAAGACGCGGTCGTTTCACTAAAAGGGAAGTCAACTTTGCTGCCCAAAACTCCAGTGCACCCACGGCCCAAATTATTAGTGTAGCACAACGTTTCAATTAGTAGCGGCCCAGCTTAAAACGACCCAATGTATTCCCTGCAACACAAAGCATGGCATCAGCTCCAACAATCCAATCTAAAAAAAAAATACATTGAATTTAAAGAAAGGTTAAAATGAAATTAAAAGAAAGTAACCTACTCTAAAAAAAATATTTTTATTAAAGAAAATGATTATTTTCCTAATTGTTTACAAATATACTTAAAATACACTAAAAATCTATTTTTAACTAAAATTATGCAAAACTAAGGAAATTAAAGAAAAACCTACAACTAATCTAATTCTAATCAATAAGAAACTAAAACAAACTAAGAAAGACTTATAAGACTAGAAAAAGATGCAAAATTTGAGAGTTATCAGATCTAGATGAGGTTGGAAAAAGTGTTGATCAAAGAATGTATCAATGTATGATTGGATCACTACTTTATCTTACTGCCAGTAGGCCTGACATCATGCATAGTGTTTGTCTCTATGCTAGATTTCAATCTGCTCCTAAAGAATCACATCTTACAACTGTTAAAAGAATTTTAAAGTACCTCAAAGGCACTAAAGGCCTTGGACTATGATATCCAAATGGCACAAATCTTTTTTTAAATGGTTACAGTGATTCTGATTTTGGAGTTTGTAAACTAGACAGAAAAAGCACAAGTGGCACATGTCACTTACTTGGATCATCATTGATCTCTTGGCTCAAAGAAACAAACATGTGTGGTTGTATTTACCACAGAAGTTGAGTATAGAGTGGCTGGAAGTTGTTGTGCACAGTCTCTTTGGATAAAGAGTCAATTAGAGGACTATGGCATTAAGATAGAAAACATTCGCTTGAAATGTGATAGTACTAGTGCTATAAATTTAACCAAGAATCCTATTTTACACTCGAAAACTAAGCATATTGAAATAAGACATCATTTCATTAGAGATCATATAAATAGGGGTGAAATCAAAATTGAGTATGTTGATCCTCTACATCAGTGGGTTGATATCTTTACAAAACCTCTGAACAAAGAAAGATTTTTTTACAATTCGAAATGAACTGGGAATTCTAAATGATAGTAGTGTAAAATGATCAATTCAACTATCCTCTGTTTGAAGTCAACTATGCTTAATCTGCCATGCATCTTTACATATTGACTTCTGTTATAGTATGATTTAATTCTTGCTTAACCACTATGCTTGGTCTAGAAAAGGTTATTGAAAGGTTTTGCAGGAAGGACATTGCTTTGGACATCTATAATTGGAATTCAAAATTTGCAAAAGCAATGCATTCGACTGATGATTTAAAGCATTCGACTGCGTCTAAATGGGTTAACAATTCCAATTCTGGAATTTAATTCTATTTTTATTGTCTGCTTAAATCATTCATAATCTGCTATTATCTCTGCTCTTTACATGTTTTAATATCTGAATTGAGATAATATTGTGAGATTGTTGATATTTGTATCATTGCATATATATGTGAATTGATGATCTGATTGTATTACAAATATATGCTTAAACTGTTGTTTAATCTGTGATATTCTTCATTGTGCACTCAAACTGTTTTTGAAACTCATGCATAATGATAGGGGGAGTATCACTGTTTTACACATTGTTTCATCACACACCTACATTTCAGGGGGAGTTTACACTATTTTATGATAAACTTGTGATTTTGAGAGCATCATTGTATTTTACAAACTGCATATTTTTATGATGCATCTCTGTTTTTTAAAACTGCATAAATATCTGAAGCATTCCTTTTTTGTTAATGCATAAAGGGGGAGAGATATACATGAGTGTATGAGAGCAAGTCTATATGGGGAGAATTGTTGCATCATACTTTATCTGCTTGATATTTTTGCTGTATATGCAGAGTAACTGAACTGTTTTAATTGTTTCTAATATATGCTTTTACTTTGTCATATGTGGAACTGTACAAACATGGTTGAGTTATTAATCATGGTTGTGCATAATCAAAAAAGGGGGTGATTGTTGAGATTGTTGATAACACAAACTCTATATCAAACTGGTTTTTCATGATGACAACACAATGCTTAATAACAGTACACATGTTACAGTATTACATGTTCTTGTTCTGAAGTGTTTGTCATATTTGCTGAACATGTTTTGTTGAATTACAATATATGTTCCTATGATTGATTGTGTGTTATATTTGTGGAACATGCTTGTATGGAAATGTGAAATAAAATGTTTTTTATTACTGCACATTTCTGAAATAAAAGATCACAAGCACCTTTATGAACTTATATTTGTTGTGACAAAGTTCTAGTCCAGTCAAATACACTCATAATGGATTTGACTATGCTAAACTCTTTGTACAGACTTTGTGAACCTGTGCTATGTGAGATTTTGAGTTGAAAAGAATTTCAAAGTGTTTTTTCAGGTGTCAGTCGACATTGTGGATTACACATTCAACTGTATTACTGATCTGTTTGGAATTATGTTAAGCCTACACGCTTCAACGGCTATATTTTTCGAAAGTTAGTTAAGATTGTGTGACCTGGTCAACTATCATAAATGTGTGTTGATTTTGTTGACTGAGGAGGCTTTGTGTTGACTGTCTGTTATAACAATTTTAATACAGTCGATTGGAATAGTAGGTTATTCGACTGAGAAGCAATCTGATCTAACAAAAAACTATAAATAGACAGAACAAGAATTGTTCTCTGACTTTGTTGATCTGACATTTTCATTTTCTTGTTTCAGATTGAATTCTTTGTTTTAGAAGCTCCAAGAATTCTCCAAGAAGACGGTGGTGATCTTTCTTGAGAGAGATTCAAAGGGAGGAGTCATTTGCGCATACTACTTGATCATTATCTGCACAAAGAAGGTGTTGCTCATTTGATCTTGAAGGCTTGGCATCCTTGAAGACTGCTGCATTTGATTGAAGGCTTGGCAACCTATGAAGTCTGTTGTGATAGGCTTGGCATCCTGTGAAGAGTGTTGGTTACACGTTGAGGATTGTTCAACGTGGGTGCAGATTGTAGAAGAGGGGATTCTTGCTGCAATTCTGGTTTTGTGTGTGCAGCTATATTTGGTTTTGGGTTAGAGAGGGGATTTATATTTTTGCGTGGTGCTTCTATAAATTCCTTGTTGTAAAAACCGCAACCATTATATTGCATTTGCTTCCTGAGTTGGAAGGACACTGGATGTAGGCATTGTTGGTTGAACCAGTATAAAAACCAGTGTTTGATTTTCTCTATCCCTCTTTATTTCCAGTCGACTTTATTTGTTTAGCAGTCAACTGCATTTTTCCGCTGCATTGAATTTTCATTACTTGCATTTCAAGGAAATATTAAAAAGCTTTGCATTTTCATACCAAGATTGCGAAAAGATTTTGTTTTTGAACTAACACCAATTCATCCCCCCCCCCCCTTCTTGGTGTAAAATGAAGCCTACATGTTTCCTAACAATTTTAACATTCAAAGTTCAAGCACAAACTCTCTTCTTAACCAATCTTACTCATTCCCAACTTTTTCCCCTTTCTTTTATTTTTACATTGAGCTCATCTTTCATGCTTTTTTTTCTTTTTCTTTTCTCATGCTTTTTCTTTTATTCAACACTTGAGCTCAATGTCTTTCTTTAGCCTTTCAAATTTCCCCAAACAACCCCAAACTTGAACCTTTTCAATATCATACAATTATTCTCAACCCAACTCAAGGTAAATATTTTCAAAGCAAGGGTTTTTATCCTGTTTAAGGACAAGGTTCAAAAAGGGTAAATCACATAATTCCAATCATTTTGGGTGAAAATTTGGCTAAGTAAGGACTTCCAAAAATGGCCTTGATCATATGACATAAGCATGTAATTCAATCAATTATAAAGACTCGGGCAATATCATTCATGATTCCATATGAACAACACATATATTAATGAATACTCTGGAGCTCAAAACCTCACACAACTATGTTTTCTCACACATCATTCATATACCCTGCTTAGAATCATAACCACAATCATAAATCATCGCACATCTGTTCACATAGCTAGTGAACCATTCACCTGTATATCAGCATGCAATACAATCTCAATTATCATCCACATCCAATCATCATCAAGTAAATTCATCATGCAATAACATCAAGTCAAACCATAGTCAGAAATAGTGTTCAAGCCAACCACATACACCTATACTACTCAACAGAATTTAACCTAGTCTAAAAATTCAAAGTACAAAAGAGAAAGATAAAACCCCTGTCCTAAGCACTGGCATCCATCAGTAGATGCCCTCTCAACTCATGTCATCATTTGAGTCTTCCTGGTCTTCAGCTTTCGCATCCTCGAAGTCATCCTCCTCATCATCCTCGTCCATGCCTGGTGCTCCAACTGCTCCAGATCCTATGCCTGCTCCTGAGGCCAAGCCATAGCACTATGGAACTCATACATAGTCCACCTGTGCACCGATGGTGTGTCATACAGCCCTACTATCATCTCGGCAGTAGCTATCTACCCCCTGCGGATAGACTCCAATCTGGCCTCCGTCATGGACATATACATGTCCTTCATCTAGAACGGCTCCGCATGTTGTGCTGCTGGGCCGCTCCTCACCTAGGATGTCTCCTAGGTACTGCTCCAGCTGCCTACTTTGCATGATTTCAAGCTAATTTCTAAGTCATAAAGGGTGTGCTTTATATCAAAATGAAGTATGAAAATAACGGTTTTTGAACCGTTATCAGTGACATGCAGATAGTAAGAGGGAAGGAGTGACTTCTTGAAACACTTGAGTGATTAAGTGAGACACCTTATCTGGTGAGGATTGATTCCATGAATTCATGATTTCATCTGTGCTTAGTTAATTGATCATTCATAAGAGTAGCATCTGTTGAAAATTATATGATGATTTGAACACTATGTGAGTTGTGATAAAGTGAAGCATGTGTGCATCTTGATGAGATTCCATTGAAAAGCTGAATTGAGTAATTACTTGTTGTGAAAGAATTGGTTTGAATGTGTTGAACAATGTTGAGGATAGGTGAAAAGCTAAGTTTTGTTTTGTTTGCTTGAGGACAAGCAAAGTTCAAAGTTTGGGGTTGTGATAACGGTTCAAAGACCATTATTTTCATACTTAATTTTGATACAAAACACACCCTTTATGACTTAGAAATTAGCTTGAAATCTTGCAAACTGCTTTAGTTAGGTTACAAGAGATTCAAAGGTGGTTTTAGAGATATTATGCTTGCTTTTCCTTGTTTTGACAGGATTAGACGAGAATCGAATGATGGAGAGCAAAGTAGGAAGGAGTTGGACTCAAGAAAGGATGAAGAAAGGTTCAAAGGAAGAATCGCAGCCACCGCTCAGCGCTGAGCACCAGCCTTGTGAAGAGAGCCACTATCAGACGCTTGAGCGTCAATGTTGAGGGGAAAAGTTAGAGCCGCGCACACCGCTAAGCGTCAGATCCAGCGCTGAGCGCTGGCCTTTCCAGAAACAGCACTGTCAAACGCTTGGGCGTGAACGTTGAGTGTCCCATTTATGTGTCGCACCTACCGCTGAGTGGTGAAACCAGCGCTGAGCGTTGTAGTTGGGCTTGGGCCTATTTTCTGTAATTTTTCACAGATTATAAATAGATTTGTGCGAACCTTAGGGTTATCTTTTGGCAGAGAAAAGACGCAGAAACACCCATTCTCACACCTTGGAGGCGGACTTTGGATGCGAAAGCTCCAATCTATCAATTCTAGGTTATCTCTTTCATATTTTCCATTCAATTCATATAGTTTCACCATGACAATGGTGAACTAAAAACCCTTTGTTGTTGGGGAACGATGTAATCCTATTGAAACTATCTTATATCAAAGTTTTTATTTTATTCCTATACTTTAGTTATCAATAGTTTGAGTTTCTTCTCTATACTTTACGCTTGCACTGTTTAACTCATTCAATGTCATGATCATTGATTTTGTCGATATGGACACATACAGGGAAATCTAGACATGGGGGAATTCTCTTGATTAGCAATATTACCTAGACATAGGAATAGGACGGTCAATTTCTTTAAGCTTCTGTGCACTGAAATGCATGACTAATTACTAGGGAGACTAGACATAGTAAACTAGTAATTGGGAGTAGGCTCTCTTCGTCGAGACATCGGGTTTAGAGTAAATTAGAAAGTTGCATGAACATTGATAACAAAGTTGGATTTAATAAGAATAGTAGATATAGGAGAGTGGATTAGGATGAAACCATAAACCCCAGCAACACCATTCATCCATATCTTTATTTGTCAATTGATCAAGCTTTTGCATTTTCATGTTTATTTTAGTTTTTGCATTATAAACTCTAAATTCATTCTTTGTCAAGTCTTAAGAAATCAATTCACATAAACGATTAGGCCTAAGAGTCCCTTGGGAAACGATATTCAGACTTACTGTCTATTTGTTCCTTGATACGATCTGGTACACTTGCCAGGATGTTAACAGTTAACTACGATGATTCAAAAGCCAATAGGTATTTAGGTCAATGGGCCCAAGTCCATCCAAGTAAAAGCTCAAAAACAATAAGCATAAATAGCATATTTCACAAGTTACATTTTCATTAATTACTGCATTTATTGTTTGCTCACATGAGAAGCTAACTTGAGCGTCAAAGTGTCTTTGCAGAAACAAATATTTTTCATCTTAGGAAGAACGAGTACTCAAGAGAAGAACGAGTACTCAAGAGGAGGACGAATACTTCTAAAATTGAAAATTAAAAGTGCTTGAAGAGTTTAAGTCTTTACAGGATGTACCCAATTCCGTAAGAACAATATTAATTAATGATGATCCTTATCATACTATTATGTTTTGTTTTATCAACGATAGACTTAAATTATATAAAGGAACAATATTCCTATATTTATTTATATTTATATATTTAGAATATAATTTAGATATTTTATAAATGAGTTGGTATATATATATTTAGAATATAATGTTTGCTAGCTACATGCTTGAGGTTTCAGCTTTGCTTTAAGGCAATCTGCATCTAACATCACTTCACAACATTATCAGTTAAAAAACATACAAATAACAAGAGATATAAATCAAAAAAGTCAAAATGAGAATTAAAAAAAAAAAAACATAGGTATAAAAGAAAAATAAGGAGTTGCAAAAAGAAGTTATCTAAACTCAAATTCAAAATAATGCATTAGCCCCTAGCCCAAGCCACCAAGTGACCACATCCAATGTTTAAGGATTTTCTTTTACACACCCATTACTACTAACTATGGCCCGTTACAAACTTAAAAGACAAAAATACTCTTCTCAGTCTACCACCACCCCGCTGTCACTGTTGTGTACTTCCGTTCTCCACTATAAGGGAGAAAAAGAAATGAGAGTTTGTTCTAAAAAAGTCTTGTTATAAAATTATATATTCTGGAAAATTTATTTTAAAATTTTCATTTTGAAAAAATCTTTAAAAAAGTTATCATATATGTTTTGGAATATTTGGTTTAAAAAAATTATTTTGAAAACTTTATTCTGAAAAATTGTTATGAAAGGTATTTCATATATTTTAGAAAGCTTATTCAGAAATTGTGTTTCAAAAAATTCTATTTTAAAAATTTTGTTTTGCATATTCCATTTCAAAAATCATATTCCAAAATATTCTAAAAAAATTTCAAAATAAATAATTTGGATGTCGCTCTTGCAAAGATAAACTATTTACAATTAGGGATATAGTTAGAAATTATTGAGTACAGGAATAATTTGAAATTTTAAACCACTGAACTTTGACTATTTAGTATCTATAATAGAAAGCACAATAATTATTAACTTTTTTCGGTATTGTATCAAATAAATTATTTATCATGAAACAAAAATAAATTATTAGCGCATTATATAATATTAGATAAGATTACTTTTAACAATTTTCAACCTACTTCTCTTACTGTCTATAGTGAAGCAGTAAATTATAAACTTAGCCGCAACAATTAAAAAAAAAATGATACTTTGACTTAGTAAGTGATAACATAACACGTGAGCGTTGAAGATTGACTGAGCAAAAACAAGCTTATCATGTCTGTGGTGAGTGATAGTGATACCATGAACCATCCTTATTAGACTTTTATCATCATTGGACTTTCATTATGTCCGACAATTTTGTTTGTTGAATACACATTAATTTATTCTCACCTTGCATAATTTCTACTTAATGCTCAGCTTCAGATAACGCTTACAGATAACCCAAAATAACTTACACTTATCATATTTTATAAATTATAACTAATTGTATCATAAAAAATATTACACGTACAATAAATTATAAATGTACCAAATTATTTAATTCAAGTGAGTAAACACTCTTGTGATATTTATTGTAATTTTTTTTATCTAACTTTGGAAAGATTTTCTTTAGATAACTTATTATTTTTAAAACTTGATCAAATTTTAAGTCTTTCGCATAGGTATTTTTAATTAAATATTTTACTGTTATATTTTTTTTCATGTTATTGATTGATTATAAAAGCGTTTATTTTCACATATTAATAAATTTAAATTGTGTATATAATATAAAATAATATTTTTGTCACTTATATCAATATATAATTATATTAGTACAAAAGTAGTGTATAACTCGCGTTCAATGTCAAGTAACTAAAATTGGTGACATTTTTGTAAATAAAAGTTCAATTAAGACGTCGAAGTTAAACTTGTCCGAAGTCAATTGGTTATAAGACGTCGGATATTGAGAAGTCCAACGTCCTATTGACACTACAAGAAAAATCTTCATTTTCTACCGCCAAAATCCGTATATAAGACTCAAAATCCGTATATAAAATTTGATTATATACGGATTACATACGGCCAAAAATCCGTATGTAAAACTGTTGTAGGTAAATTATATACGGATTTATCCGTATATAATTTATATACGGAAAATCCGTAT
>NC_028358.1:39162106-39202998 GCF_000741045.1 Vigna radiata var. radiata | reverse complement strand
TGAAAGTGAAAATAGAAAGAAGAAATGGAGATTTGAGAGGATGAAGCGATTCTGTGATGAACAAACCTGTGGATCATTGAAGAAAGTGTGGATGTCCAGAGAAAATGGTGAAGACGCGAGCATTGAATCAAAGTGAGGCGTGGCTGAAAATACACGAATGAAGAAGTTGTGAGGTAGCTGCTTATGTCTTAGGTTTAGGCTGAAAATTTTTAATTTTTTTTATTATTTATTTTAATATCCTTATATACGGATTAGGATCCGTATATAATAATCCATATATAAATGTGATTTTTCTTGTAGTGTGAGTAAATTTCGTTAAAATGTTTGGCGTAAAGGTTAAAATATACTTATGTATGACGTCGAACGCCCTAGAATTAGATGTCAAAAGGTAATAAGACGTTGAATGCCCTAGAGTCAGATGTTATATGTTAGTGAATTCAATAAAAATTTGGACGGGAGATTGAAAATTCATTTGTTTAATCTTAGCATGAAACCTTCTTCTCTACACAAACTTTTATCGAACGAAGCTTGGCAACCGGCACATGTAATCTTTCTTTCATTTGATACAAATGCATGTTGATTAACTACTCTAAATTTAGGTATGATTTTCGTTTGTTTTGACCGATTTTTTTCATGTTATTCTCCTTCATAGACGCATTCTGTTTTCTTTCTCACTAGTCGCAACACTTTATTTCGACAAACCCATTTTTTTGAAGGCTAGTTTTTCTTTTCGTTTTCAAGAACTTGTTTGTTGTTGTTGTTGTAGTTGTTTGTTGTTTATACTACACTACACATTATATATCTATGTTTTAGGGTAGAACTGAGAGTACATTGAAAACTACTCCAAATGACCTAAAAACCAACACCAATAACCATAGCTATCAAAACCAAAAATCACAAGTTAATACTACTGTTATCATAAGCTTTTCGCTTTTACTTATAGTTTATAGTTCATGTTGTATAAAATACTAAAAACTAGATTAAATTTATTATTTTTATACTTTTCAGATCTCGTAAAGTTATAAAAGTGGACCACAATTAATTAAAAAAAAGACAAAAAAGTTGGTTAACGTCAAACAATAAAAAAATAAAGAAAAAAAAGTTGACATTAATTGACTTTAGACATAAAGAAATATCCGACATTAAAATCTGACTTCAATGTCGGTATTTTTTTATATGTTAAAGGTAAAAAAAACAAGACATCAAAATCCTTTTTTATACTAATATGTTAATACATTTTTAATAAAAAGAATATATCATTTACATCTACAATATCATTTTAAATTAAATACAAAAATCTCATATATATATATATAGTAATAGATGGAAACTAAATTAATAAATATAAAAATTTTAAATACTAATAGAGAAAAACATTAATAAAAACTAAAATTAAAATACCAAAATTTTATGAAAACTTAAAACATAATTAAATGAATAATGTTATCTTAGTATAGTTAAGGTCAGGATTATTAGACTCATCCTCTAAACATATTAGGTTATTATTCATATCATTCATCTTCTCAAAAAAGTGTTTTATCCACCAAGTCATTCATGAGTCAACCTATAATAGATCCAATATACCTCATTCAATTTAAAATCTTAAAATTCTTCGTGATTTTTCTTCTCCTAAAATAAAATATATTATTTATCTACATTTGAATGTGAGATCCTCAACTTTAAACTTGAATTTCTCAGATAAATATTTTTATTATAAAGATGAGAAAAAAAAAAGGTT
Organism: Vigna radiata var. radiata; assembly: GCF_000741045.1. Classification (NCBI taxonomy): domain Eukaryota; kingdom Viridiplantae; phylum Streptophyta; class Magnoliopsida; order Fabales; family Fabaceae; genus Vigna; species Vigna radiata. The sequence goes on along the minus strand of NC_028358.1, from coordinate 39,201,260 downwards.
TAATAGCGGACACTCATTTATCTCTTAGTCATCAATTAACCATTCATGTTTTAGTATTTATGAACGTTTTAATAATTTGAGTTAAAATATACATGTTATTTCTTATTTTATCAAAACCTCTTTTAAAAACAAAATTATTATTAAAAATATGAAAATTTAAGATAAATATTCTTATTAGAATTTGGAATGTCTATCTTCTAACAAGTGACTGTTATATTATATTAATATTATAATATTGTAAAATTTAAATGCTGAATAAACGTTTGTTTCAGAATGTTGGTTTTTTATTAATGGGAAACGAAAATTTTTTAGCAACCTTCAATTCTTTAAAGTATTGCAACGTTAAAAACAAAAATTTATTGATTTTTATTTTCTTTTAATAATTTTATTCTCTCTTAGTTATATAATTAGAGAGTTCTCCCTCCATTTCAAGACACGCTAACAGTTTTTTTTATTCTCTTCTCTTATGAGTTTCATTCTTTAGCTCTTTCACTCTTCTAAAAATATTTTGGGTTTTTTTATTACTCTTTTAGAGATCTTTGTTAGTTCTGATATCCTCATAAATAAGGGAAGTGTTATATCCTGAGGGATTTGCGTAATACACCGCGGTTAAGTCCTTAAGGATAGTGACTCTACACGCCTCAAAAAATACTATTTTATCAGCTTTTACAACAATCTTAAGGACTTATGGCTGACATCAACAATATGTCTTTGGAGAGCCAAACCATTGTTTCCGGAACCCAAACGGTCTTCACAAAATCACTTCTGGACATGTCAAAAATCGAGGTTTTCTCTTGGCAAAATTTCTGGTGCTGGCAAGAACGCGTGTCCACCCTTTTAGACATGTGTGGAGTTGTTGCTGCTCCCAAAAGGTATGTACGCAAACCTTATCACAAAAAGAAAAATAATTTTCTTAAATCTCGTCCCAATGAATCTAAAACCACTTGGCATAGAGTGAGAAACGACAATCCTCCTAGGGCAAATATAGCCGAAGGAGATGTATTGTTGCGGTCGTTTCTTAAGTAAACCTGATGACCAATGTGAGCAAATGGGTGGTAGACTTTGGTGCTACCAGATATATCTGTGCAAACAGAAGTGCCTTTACCTCTGACACTAGTGTAAGGGATGGAGGAGAACATGTCTACCTCAGTAATTCCAACATCACTCCTATTCTGGGAAAAGGAAAAGTTCTTCTCAAACTCACATATAGAAAACTCTGGCCTTGAGTGATGTGCTACATATGCCATCAATCAGAGTTAATTTAATCTCTGTAGCACTATTGGAAAAGGTGGGGGTTAAAGTGTCATTTGAGTCTGACAAGATCATTATGACAAAAACTAATGTTTCCGTGGGGGAGGGATATTGTGATAAAGGACTCTTCATTCTAAATATTTCTGAAAATATTAATGAATTAAGTTCTTCTGCTTATATTGTTGACTCATATGATATATGGCATGCTAAATTAGGACATGTGAATTCATCGTATGTTTTGAAATTACAACGACTAGGATTAATTAATATGCATGATAAACAGAGTAGTACGTGTGATATATGTGTAGAATCTAAAATAACAAAAAAAAAACATGTTTTTCTATAAAACATCAAACTGAAATCTTAGAGTTAATTCATACTGATCTAGTTGATATGAAACAAATCATGTCTAGAGGAGGTAAAAATTATTTTGTGACCTTTATAGATGATTNTTCTAGATACANCAAAGTTTACTTAATCAAACACAAAGATGAAGCCTTTGATGTGTTTTTAACCTATAAAGCAGAAGTAGAAAATCAATTGAATAAGAAAATTAAGAGGATTATATCATATAAAGGTGGTGAGTATGTTTTGTTTAATGACTATTGTGTTAAAGAAGGGATTATCCATGAAGTGACCCCACCATATTCACCTGAGTCTAATGGAGTAATTGAGAGAAAAAATAGAACCCTTAAGGAGATTATTAATGTTATGCTTGTTAGTTCTAGTGCACCTGATAACCTCTAACTCTAGAAACGTATGAATTTAGTCCTTTTAATCAAATTTTGCTAACTTTATTTGATGTTTCAAACACGTTTCTCTGTTAACGTTGAAGCAAAAATAGGTCAAACAGTGTAAACAATCCAAATGCTATGATGAAACATGCTTGAAACATCAAATAAACCTAACAAAATTTACTTAAAATGACTAAATTCATACATTTCCAAAGTTGGAGACTAAATTAGATCAAAGCTTTTAAGAGGGACTAATTCCAATTTTCATTGAAAGTTAAGGGACAAAAACATATTTAACCCATAATACAATAGTAAAATAACATAATAATATTCATATAATAAAAATAAAGATTACAATGATATAAAATAATAAATAAAAATTGAATATTGACATTGTTAATAAACTAAATAATAAATCATTAAAAATAATATTTTTTTTAATTACAATTCAATTATGTCAAATTTAAATAGTAATTTAAAAAATTCAATAACATAGACATTAAAAAATGAAAATTATAAATTCTATAATCTTCAGAAGATAAATTCGATGTGAATCTAACCATTTACGAATTAACTAAAAACCTAAAATATTTAATGTTGTATGTGATTTTTGTACTAATAATTATTTTATAATTATTAAATTAATTTTTTATGTTTTCACTTTATTAAAATTATTTCGATATTTTAATAGTTTTTTAAAATACTAAAAATTAAAAAAAAAAGGAAAATAATTTTGTCGGAATAAAATTTCATACTCAACCAATTCTATATCATTAGAAAATTCTGTAATGATCTAAATAAGTTATTTTGTAATGCATCTAAATAAGTTTCTAAATCTTTCCACATTAGTTATATGAAACATAATATGAAAAGTTTATGTCCACTTGTTACATGCGAGACTTTCCATATCAATCAACAACTATAATGTATAAACTCTTCCGCTTTCCATGTCAATGGATCAATGTCAGTTATAAAAATAATCTATATAAAAAATTTACTTTTTATGGAAATTTTAAAGTAATTTTCAAAACTTTTTCAAATGATTAATCTCATACTTTGCATAATATGTTTGTTTTCTCTTTCATAATTTTCTTTTCTATTATAAGTTATATTTAGAACTTTGTAATTCTTGTTCTCATGATAATATTGTTGGGTTGTCTAAAATTTTGGAGTTTGACTTGTATATCTAGAACTCATGTGGTAAATACCTATTAAACTTACTTGGCTTGATAAGCATTTATGGAGAATACGTGTTGCAATTAGTTTTGAGTTAAAATCTAATTAAATTAACTTTTGACTAATATGCTATCTTGCTTTAATTATAAAAAAAATAACAACATACAAACTAAAAATATATGAAAGTTTGAACATTAAACCCAACATAACATAAATATTTGGTATAGGATATACTCAGTGACATTATTTTGTGTTTTTCACAAGTCATGTTTGGACACTTTGTTTTAAGCCGATGATGTAGCATGCAAACATCTATAATATTTGAAAATGTTGGGATTACTGGCAACTTAAATTTGGAAGCTTTCAAATTAAAAAACTTATATGTAGGTTCATAGTTTATGTAAAATTATGTTTGAATATGTAGTATATAAATATTTTGTATAATATTAAAAATGTTGGCGTTACTCACAACTTAAATTTTTAAACCTTTCAACTTAAAGACTTATATGTAAGTTCATATCTATATGTAAAATATTATTCATTTACTATCATCAAGATTCATATTGTCTAAAGGTTTTTAAAGATTAGGGTGTAATTGATTAGATAACGTCTAAAAGTAATTTGGATCAACATAATAAATATACTCTTAAATTAAAAATTATAATTTTGTTTTTTTTAACTTTATTATTTATTAAAAGTTCCAATGTTAATTGTGCTATTCATAATTCAATTAACTTTTATATAATTTTTTTTGCAATTATTAAAAAAAGATATAATGTATAAAATTCAATATACAATATTCAGTAGTTTCTTTATAATTAATAAAATATACAATTTTATAAAATATCCTTAGCAATCAACTATGCCAAAAGATTTAGCAACTTCGGTGCATGTATTTTCTCCAAGACAAAATTTATACATATATAATCAGGGTTTGTTTATGCTACTCACTTATTATGAAAATTAAATTTTTATTTTGACAATGAATAAAATAAAAGAATTCCATTAAAAACTTATATAATTAATGAAAAAAATCTCAAATTAAAACAAGGGATTGCATCCAAGAATTGTCGTAGTTGATTTACATACCTGTGATGAGTGACATTAGCCGTGCGAAATTGATGATATGCCAAAGATAGGTAGTATAAATGTTGAACGGATCAAAGCTTCTTAGCACATCATGTTCAAATCTAAGATAGATAACATTATTATATTCAACAAACCATACTCACATCATTCATAATATCTCCATCTCATCTTCAACGATTCATAAAATAAAATAAATAAAAGATATTCTTTATAAGAAAATGTTTCTTGAACAAATTTAAAAAATGAACCACTATGGAGTTTTCAAACAAAGATTCATATATATATATATATATATATATATATATATATATATATATATATATATATATATATATATATATATATATATATATATATATATATAGATAGGTCGATACGAAGAAGAATCTTACCACATTATAGGTAGGATTTGGGTCTGCTTTTGTTTTCGGCTTTTACCTCTCCCACGTAGCAAAAACAGAGTAACAGAACATGTGGCAGTTAACCACAAAGAGTACTGTATACGACATCAACGTGCCACGTGGCAAACTCACAATCCCTCATTATTCACTTGCAAGCCACGTATATTATACCCCAGACCAACTCCAACTACGCACAATTATACTCTTGTGGGTTTCAATCATCTCACTCACTTAATCCATTTTCTTCCTTTATCCAACACCAACCCACCACAAAAAAGGATAAATAAATAAACAAAGAAATATATATATATTTTTATTTGGCAAACCAAATCATGAAGTGTAAACCACTTCAAAAAGTAGAAAACAAAACCATCTTCAATCGTTGAAATATAAAAATAAATAATTAGAAAATCAGTCATAATTAAAAAAAAATTACTGTTTCAGAAGCGATTATTGTAATCCATTATAATCACTCACTTTCCACAAGCACCTCTCTCTAATCCCACCCCTTAATTATCGTTCTCTCTCTCTCTTTCTCTCTCTATGCAGTTTCTGTGTGTGCCATTCCTTCTCCATCGCCGGAACACTTCTCCGATCGATCTAACCATCAATTTTACGGCATTCGCACCGGTGATTTTACTTCAATGATTCCTCACTCGGATCCGTAGCTTTCACAATCTGCGAACTGTTTTCCTTCGCCATTATCGTTTCTCGCTTTCAGATCCGAATCCCGACGCCGAAATCGGGGGATAACGAACCAACCGTTGATACATGGATTAGCATCACCTCGATGAAAACCTTTCCCTCACGCGTCTCACGCAGCCACACGTTTTCCTCGTGCACAACCTCCCCTTCAGCACTACGCACCACTTCCTCATCATCGTCATCATTCATTCCTAGGGTTAGGGTTTCCGTCGTGCGGCACCAAAATGTTCAAGAAAATCATGAAAGGCGGGCACAAGAAGCCCTCCAAGTCCGACGCAAGCGATCCCGTGTCTGCGGCGTTCGTCGCCGCCAACCGCAACTTGCCGGCGTTGCCCTCGCCCAATGTCGTCGTGAACCATGCCTCGCGCGGAACTGGAGGTGCGGCGCCTCCTAGCTCCGGCACCGCGATGCCGCTTGTTCCTACCCCTGGGGCAATGGAGCCTTTGCCGCCATTCCGCGATACGCCGGTCGCTGACCGGCAGAACCTCTTCCTCCGGAAGCTCCACATCTGCTGCTACGTCCTGGACTTCTCCGACACGCTGAAGAACGTTAGAGAGAAGGAAATCAAGCGCCAAGCGCTGATGGACCTCGTCGACTTCATCCAATCCGGCTCCGGCAAGATGTCGGAGCATTGCCAGGAGGAGATGATCAGAATGATCTCAGTCAACATTTTCCGGTGCCTTCCTCCGGCGTCTCACGAGAACACCGGCCAGGAACCCACCGATCCTGAAGAGGAGGAACCAAGTATGGATCCGACCTGGCCTCACCTTCAGCTCGTCTACGAGCTTCTCCTCAGATACGTGGTTTCCTCTGATACCGATACGAAAATCGCAAAACGGTATATTGACCACTCCTTTGTTCTCAAATTGCTTGATTTGTTTGACACTGAGGACCCGCGGGAGAGGGAGTATTTGAAAACCATACTGCATCGTATATACGGGAAATTCATGGTGCATAGACCGTTTATTAGAAAGGCTATTAACAACATTTTTTATCGGTTCATATATGAGACTGAGCGGCACTCTGGTATTGGAGAGCTTCTGGAGATTCTTGGGAGCATTATTAATGGGTTTGCGCTGCCCATGAAGGAGGAGCACAAGTTGTTTCTCGTGAGGGCTCTTTTGCCTCTGCACAAACCGAAATCTGTGTCCATGTACCACCAGCAGTTGTCTTACTGCATTACTCAGTTTGTGGAGAAGGATTTCAAGCTGGCAGATACGGTGATTAGGGGGTTGTTGAAGTATTGGCCTCTTACCAATTGCCAGAAGGAGGTTCTCTTCCTTGGAGAACTGGAGGAAGTGCTGGAGGTCACGCAGGCTGCGGAGTTTCAAAAATGTATGGTTCCGCTTTTTAGACAGATTTCACGCTGCCTCAATAGCTCTCACTTTCAGGTTCGTAGATGATTTCCATCTTTAATAATGGTGTTAGTTTGAATTTGAGATTATGGGTAGCTGTGTTCCATTGTTCTTATTTCCGGTTTTGACTTTGCAATATTACTTATTGAACTGCTACCTTGTATGCTATGATACGTTGTACGTTATACATCCAATCTAGCTCTTATTTTTAACTTGTGGGTTTCTTATTTATAGAATGCGGGGGTTGGGGGATGTAAGTTTCAGCTGCGTAATTAATGAACTTTAATTGTCTCATTTTTTATGTTTTTCCATTTATAGCTCCATAGTGTAGTGGGATTGAGTCCGTTTCCTTTTTTCGGTAAGGACAGTTTTAAGGCCTATTGTTTAGTTGCTTATTATGTTATGCATGTATTGGTGATGCTCCAATATATAGGAAAAAAGGGAAAAGTAAATTATACTGTGTCATTACTATTAACGTGAGAAGAGGATTTTTGTTCTGGTTGAATTAATTGTATTCTGGTCTTTCACACATTGAAACTAAAATAGACAGAACCATGCACATGCTTTTGCATGTACAAGGATTTTGACTTCACTATTGTTCATTGTCTAGTTCGGAGCCGAGTACTTAAGTGGAAGTTAACCATTAGCAGTTATGAGATTGTGTGATTTATATATCTTTTAATGGTAAAATACCTTGCAGAATATAAAGATTATATGGCTGAGGATAAATGTTGGGGACTCTAATGTTAATTTTCTGTTTGTTAAATGCATTGAGTTACTATTTTGTCTATAGAATTATTTAAGAAATATATGGGTTATATTTTATTTCTTTCTTGTTGTTATCTTTATTTATTATGTCAGTGACATGCATGTAATTGTACTTTAAGAATGGTGACATAATTGAAAATTGGTGAAAGTCTCACATCGACTAGATATAAGGTCAATTTATAATATATAAGTTGTTGCAAACCTCATCTTACAAGCTAGTTTTGTGAGATTGAGTTAGACTTAAAGTTTACTTCTTAACATAGTATCAAAGTCAGGTTAAAGCCTATCTTAGCAAGATTTGTGTGGACATATTGTTCTACTCGCTATTAGGCTACTATCGGACCATTCATTAATATTTAGTCTCAGGCTCGAGATGTATATACCTTGACGTGAGGGAGTGTGTTGGAAATCCTACATCGACTAGAGATAAGATCAATTTATAGTATATAAGTGGATGCAAACCTTACCTTACAAGCCGGTTTTGTGGAGTTGAGTTATGTTTAAAGTCTACTTCTTAACGAAAACAATTCTTTAGATCACATCCCTGATTTGATTGGACAAATGCAATACTCTTCTTGATTTAACACCATGGTTTGCACTGTGCCCCTCCCTAACAACAAAATTCAGTCAAGTTATGTATGGAATCAGTCGCTACATTCTAGAAATAGAAACAGTTTGAAAGGATTTAAGAATTCCTTATGAACTTGTGCTTTGAAAAGTTGTGCTTAGCTTCCTTAATGTGGCATTATTGTGGATGACCTTTTTTTTTCTCAACTGAATAGAAATGGGGAATATTTCAAAGGGACATAACATGTTCTCATAAGTCACAATCTGCTTGCATCATCTAACAGCTTCCTTTCAACAAACCCTCCTGTGAACACTTAGAAAGGAAATTGCTCTTTTATGAGGATAGTTATACAAACTAGTAAACATGTACCTTCCAATTTTCAGAAATGCCATGTGTTGTGTGATCTTGCTTTAAATATATTAGAATGTAATGATTATCGATATGGCGTAATTTTTATTCCTATAGATTTGAAGGAGAGCCCTTGATGAATTATTTTTAAAGAAATTCCCTCATATCAATAATGACGGTTGTCTCATTATCATTTACTTCCAAATAATAAGGTAGTCACCTATTTTATTCTAATTGGTTGGCATCAAAGTCATGATGATATTTTATGGCTGTCTCAGTATCAAATCTGTACAGGAATTTATTACTCCCTTTTGTTTCTTTTTCTGGAGTTGATAATTTTGTTTAATGTTGATTGTGGTGCACGAGCATCTATCTGAAAGATTGAAGCCAGTCTATTGCGTATTTCTGAACCGGGTTTGAGCATCCTCTTTGGAATCTGATTAAGCAATTAAATAACTATTTCTTGGGCTGGCGATATGAGTCCTTTTTAGTAGATCCGATCTGAAGATTTATGGAAGCTTTTGGTATTGTTCACTTAATCAATAAAATATTTTCCTGATGCTTGTATGTCACTAAAGGCAGAAACTATTGTTATTTATTCCAGTGAAGAGAAAATCAACACCAAGGAAAGAAATTTATAGCTGCACGGTATGCTCATTAAAATATTGGGGGAAGTAATCATGTATTTCGTGGGAGTTAACTTGTCAGGAAATTACATAGTCTGTGATGTAATAAAAGGCTAGTCCTAGTGCACCGGTAAGCCAGGCCTTGGTGACCAGTTGGTCATGGGTTCAAATTCAGAAACAGTCTCTGGATATTTAAGGATGAGGTTTTGTACAAATAAACACTTCTGCACCTTCACATCATGAGGAATCTTGTGACACCGGGGTATGTCAGTTTTTTTATTTACTAGAACTTTAAGGACCGGAAGAGATGGAAGTGAAAATCTGTTTCCTGTAGAAGTTATTTGGTTTGGTGGGTTTAGCATTTCTGATGCACACAAAAGACCATGGGCGGAATTCAGTTGTCATATCACATAATTTGTTATTGTTTTTAACCAATGGCAGTGTTTTAAATCCTGGAAACTGATGCGTGGCTGGGGGTCAAAAAACACAAATAGAGGGGATAGCAAGATAGCTGCCACATTATGTATTTCTCAAATATGACAAAAAAGTGCTCAAAATTCATGACACTCATAATTAACAATAAAAATGTTATAGGCATCCTAAACAAAACATACAATAAAATACCTAAAAAAGTCATATAAGTTCCTTAGATAGGAATTATCTCATTATCTTTGAAATCCGAGTCTTCATTATCATTACTACTATTCCATTTGTAGATTTTACTTTTGGAAATTGAATATTAGAAAGTAGACTTTAAATCTAACTTAATTTTGCTAAATCGGATTGAGTTTAGGTTTGTACTTGTTATATACTATAATTTGGTTATATCTTTAGTCGATAAAAGATCCCAATATATTCTCTTACTATGAGGATTGAAAATCTCATGTGACTATGGGAACCCGATAGAGGTTGACATGATAGATTCAACAAACTTAAGTAGGACATACTTTGAATAGCTTTGACACCATCTTTTAAAGTAGACTTCAGCCTAATTCAACTTCAAAATATTAGCTGTAAGGTGAGATTTGCATTTACTTATATATTATATTTAATGTAAGATCTTCAACACTGGAAATCCAAAACTAGCTCTAGCCATTTTGGCTGCCACTTTAGCTGCCATAGCAGGCAAAATATTGCCCTGAATAGTGGCTGGAGAGGACATCTTTTTAGCTCTGCTCCTCTTCACTAGATTAGTGGTGCTAGTTAAAACCCTACCTATAAGCTGTTACTATATGTAACTAACTAACATAACCTTCATTTGGATGCACAGGTGGACCAATTTTGATGGGAAGGGAAGTGGCATCCACATAAGGAAAATAATTTCTGGTTTTTAATTAAATCCACCTATAAGCATTTTAAGAACCCTATATATTTATACTTTTTGCAACCCTAAAATAGTATTACTGGCTCTACTTTTGGCCTGTGGCACATTGCAAATGATCTTCCATTCTTCACAAATCAAGTGTGGATGAGTTTAGATCATGAGGGTGTGGCAAATTATATGATTTATCAGGGAGCAAATTGCAATCGAGCCTTCGTTAATCTTTTCTGTTACTTCATTAATATGTTCTTTGTAAGCTTATCTTAGTTCTATCTTGTTCCTTCTAGTATCACGATGATGAAGCTGCTGTCTCTCGGTTTCTTACTAAGCCTCTACATGATAAAATCCCTTCGAAATTGCCAACAGTTGGCAAATAACAATCTTTCATCAAAAACTGGTTCGAATTTCTAAAATCTTTACTGATAATCCAATCCTCAGAAAATTGAGAGAATTTCTATCTGCTATTTGCAATCACAGCTTGGGCAATCTCATTTTTAAGTTTCTTTCACTTATTAGTGAGTGGAAGGCTGGAAATTTAAGCTGGCTAAGGTTGCAATAGGGGCTTATTGGTAGAGTTGGGTCATGAGGGTGGTATGCCTTTCATTGGAAATTTTATTGCGCTTTTGAATTGAAATTGGGTAAATTACACCCCTCCTTCTAGATGCTTAACTTCCACTGTCCTCTTCTCTATTTTAAAAAAATTAGACTCCTTTAAGAAATTAACGTGTTACCCTTCTTTTGTCCATTTTAACATTGATGGCCCTTCTAGAGGACAGCTTTCCTCTCTGTGACTCTCCGTAATGGCTAACCTGTTTTAAATTTTAGATTTGCAGGTATTTATACCAAAATTTTAGATTTCATTTTAAATCTCTTAATTTAATGCATTGATTCATTTTTGTTATGTTGACCGATTTTTCTACTCCCCTACTATTGAAATTATTTAGCTACTAAACTGCAGTATCAGTATGGATGTTTTCATATGCAGAAACCTTGGTCTTTTATTGCAGTGTTAAGAGTTGTTGATGCTGAATTTGTCTGAAAAAAAAAGTATTCTGGTAGATTTTTCTGGTATAGCATTTTTTATCAGAAGGTATCTATATAAAGGCTGACACAATTTTTAGTATTTGTTATATAATGTGAATATTGTTCTTCCCATACCTTAAAAAGAAGAAAATGAAAGGAGAAAAATAAAGTAAAAATCCTGAACAAAGAGACGTCCCATAAAATAGCCATAGTTGAACATCGTAAGCCTAAGAATATGGTCTTAGTCAATATAGGAATGATGACTTTTATGTCTTCATTTTATTCATTTTTTCTTAAAGAATTTTAAAACAGCTTCTCTAATTAATTATGGAAAATGCTATTCTGAAGTTTTTTTAAATCAGCATAGAGGGTTTAGAATCGTGAACAGTCAGAAGTGAATATTTTTACTGTTATTATATACTCCATGGTTTAGATGTTGTTTTGAGAAGTGTTTGCGCTTAGCCACACTCATACTGCAGGTTGCAGAACGAGCCCTGTTTTTGTGGAACAATGAGCATATCGTGAGCTTAATTGCCCAAAACAGGACGGTGGTACTACCAATAATATTTGAAGCATTTGAGAAAAACATCTCGAGTCATTGGAATCAAGCAGTACATGGACTGACGGTGAATGTTCGCAAAATGTTCCTGGAAATGGATGCAGAATTGTTTGAAGAGTGCCAGCGGCAGCACGCAGAGAAAGAGGCTAAAGCCAAAGATGTAGAAGAGCAGCGGGAACTTAATTGGAAGAGACTGGAAGATGCGGCTGCACAGAATGGATTTGAGGATATGGTCTTAACTTAGCCTTGTTAGTATATACTACCACAACTGCTCTTATCCATTTTGGTGCCATTATTTATTGGTTTCTTTCTTTTCCACCTAATTTTTTCTCCTCTTCTATCTTATTATATATCACTTGGATAATTAGCAATTTTAAGAAATCAGTGATTAATGTAACTTATTCGAAGTTGTTAGCAATGTCTGCAGATTAAGAACGTTTTTGTGAAACACTTTCTTGTATTTTTCTCCTTTTATAAAGAGAAATACGGAAGATTTTTTCTTTTCATTTCTCAAGACAAAATCTCACCTTTTCTTGGTTCTTGGATTCGGCCATTATGATTGGAAATTTCAAGGCATTATACTCAAAAACCTTCTACACTCTAAGGTCGTTATTGAATGACAAAGTTATATGCAAATTGACATATTTTAATATGGAAATTGCTACATTGTCCGAGTAAGAGTAATTCCGTTGTTAAATAGTTTTTGGTGAATGAGTTGTTTTTCAGCACTGCTCAGCTCAATTCTGGTTGCTAGATACCATCGATATTGAGCAATAATTATTTTTGGACATTAGTTTTTGAAAACCAGAGAATCTTGTTTCTTCCAAACCTACTGTACAATATCTTTTTATATTATACACGTTTTTTCTTGTTTTCTTTTTTATCGTTTAAATTAATATATATATATATATATATATATATATATATATATTTTTTTTTTTTTTGTAGGAGTTTCAAACTATCAAAGAATGTGTCTATGTCTATATATAAAATAGTGTGTTACGTTGTTTTGGACAACCGAATTTATCACATTTTAGCTATATGTTTAAAAAATTGTTTAAATAAGAAATTTGTAGGAACATCAATGAAATTTATATTTTTTAAGTTGAGTTGCTTTTGTTTAACTTGAAATTTATAACTTATAATTTTTAAATATATTTTTTAAAAATCAATTTTGATAATTCAACAGTTTTCTTTTTAATTTCGTGCATATTCTTTTTATAACTTATTATGTAAATGCTGTTTTCTATTCAAATGCAGTTATTATCTTAAAATTGGTTCAAATAATTTTTTATAGCAATCAATTATAAATATAATATAGCTTTTACAACTATTCCAAATACGCTGACGACATAAAAGAAGTATAATGAGAAACTATACGAAATATTAAGAGAATTAGTGTAATTTAAGAAAAATATGTTATACACTGATATTTTCTATAAGATATATATATATATATATATTTTTTTTTTTGTAAATAAAAGAGAATATGTTAGTAATCCATTCAAAACATATTACTTGCAAACTAGGTTTTCCAGACAAACTATAAGTATTGTTTTGGATACAGGGTCAAGTAACTTAATTTCTTCATAATTTCCTTCGTAATCGTTTTGTATTCACCTTTGTTCCAACTATTCGGAGGAGTACCTGCCAAATGTTCTCTGATTCTTAAGTCAGTACACAACTTGTATGATGGTTAGACCAATAGTATTAAATGTATAGTAAATGTGAGAGGTTGGAGGATGACTCTCAAGTCACTACCATAGTTAGGGGGCTAGAGTAAGAGGCTTAGCGGGAGCTGAGGTCCGTCCTTTGGCATAATCACAATCTCTTTGCTTGGATGGCAGTCGACATGTCAAGAATTCATCCCTCGATCATGTCTCACAAATTGGCACTTTTCAAGGAAACGAGGTTGGTCGCCCAGAAAAAGAGGAGAATAGGGGACAGGATCATAAGGGCAATGGACGAAGGGGTCAAGAAGGTTAGCAGGAAGTGGCGTATGTGCACCAACTACACGGACCTGAACAAGGGTTACCCCAAGGACGCGTATCCATTGCCCAGTATCGATGGCCTGGTCGACGAGGCTTTTGGGCACAAATTGTTTAGCTTCCTAGATGCCTATTCAAGCTACAACCAAATCCCAATGTACGCTTCTGACTGGGAGAAGACAACCTTCATCACCGAGAAGGCTAACTACTATTACGAGGTCGTGCCCTTCGGTTTGAAGAATATCGATGCGACTTATCAGAGTCTTATGGACAAAATCTTTGTCGATCAGATTGGGAAGTGCATGGATGTATATGATGATGATATGGTAGTTTGGTCAAATTCGAGCACCAAACACTATAGAGATCTGAAGGAAGTCTTCGGGTAGGTTAGGCGGTACAACATGAGGTTGAACCTAGCCAAGTACACGTTTAGCGTAGGGGTGGGTAAGTTTCTTGGATTCATTCTCACCCATCGGGTTATTGAGGCCAACCCAGATAAGTGTACCACCATCTTAGAAAGGGGAAGTCCCAAAAACCTGAAGGAAGAGCAAAGGTTTGTCAGGCGGGCTATGGCACTTTCTAGATTCATCCCGAAGTTGGCGGAGCGTATCCGCCCAATCTTGAGGAAAACGAAGAAGGGCGTATGAGAGACGTGGTTGACAAGGCTGTATTAACCCCCCCCGGTGATAAACCGACTAGTGGTTGACAAGGATCTCCGTATTTATTTGAGTAGGATTTAACCTGCCAACATATGGATGCCCTACTAAAGTTTTTGCTAAATCATGGTATCCACATATCACCTGCAATACCCACCCATCGCTATTACCAGATGGCACTTGAAAGGAAACTCACAGTTTTCGGCGTCATATGTACTAGGTTGAACATCGGGTTTGTATTTTCTTTATTTTTTACCTCTTTCACATCATAGCAACACAAACGTCTTCCTTCCAGGTTGACCGATAGCTTTATCAGATCTTATAGTCATGACAACAAATGCTAGATCGTATGCAATTCCTCTTACCCATTCAATTAAGTTTTCACAAGAGAAAAATATTTCATTTGTTGTGAAATGATTAGCAACCTCATTTATAAATCCTTAGATAAGATTTTATCCCAATTATGGGTTTTGTTGGGTAAGTTCTAACGAGACACGCCAAATATAAAGATTAATAAAATTCCTCCTTTTTACATATTATTTTATTATATGTTTTACAGTATCACTATTTTTGGAAATCCGAATGGAAATAAGTGTCCAAAAATGTGACTACTCGATAAATCTGAGTATGAGTGTCTAAATATGTAAGTACTTGATAAATTTGAACATGAATGTCCAAATATTTGATTACTTATAAATTCAAATATAAGTATATGAATATGTGATGAGCATAAAAGTCCAAATATGTATAAAAGTCAAAAAAACGTGACCAACTTTTGAAAATCCTAATATAAATTAAGGGTCCAAAAATATGACTAAATAAGAGTGTGAAAAAGTGACCAATTCTAGAAAAATCGAATATAAATTAAGCATCCAAAAAATGTGACAATATAAATGTCCAAAAATTAAAAAATTAAAAACTTGAGTACAATTCGATCATAATTGAAAATAACATACAATTTTGTTTATTTAATAACTTGATCTGCTTCCTAACTATCAACTTTTGAGCTCAGGAGGTTTTACAATATTATATTTTTTACATACCCAAAAAGATTTAAAATAATAATGATCTGAGTCAGAAATTCATAAAATATGTTAACTATCTTAAAATAAGATAAAAATAATATACAATATATATATATATATATATATATATATATATATATATATATATAATATTGTATACTTGATAAAACCATAATTCATTTACAATAACTAAATTCATTAATAATATTTATCTAATATTCTTAAGCTTGAAAAATTATAAATATATATCATTATAAAAAATTTAATCATTTCATAATTATTTTTACTTACATATACTCACCTAAAAGTACTTACTGACTTTAACGTAAAAAAATCTTTATAGGTAATTTTCTCTCAAATTATCCAAGACTCGATCACATATTAACAATGAGGTTAAACCATTTCACACCAAATCCAATAAGAGTAATATATTCCCATACGAAAGTTAGCGATATGGTTAGTGACACTCCTTCAACTACAAGTTATCCTTCTGCCGCTGCTATGTTGAGGTTTTCCTATAGACAGTTCAATCCTTTAGATACTGAATTTCAATACCAATTAAGAAAGTAGATCAAATACATAAAAAAGGAAAAGTTGAGTTGTTTATTAATTTTTTTTTTGTAATATTAGCCAGAACAATGTCTGATACCGTAAAAAGAAGTTTTTAAGTCTTTTTATTGATTAGGTGCAATTTTCGTTGACAAAGGTTTTCATAAACCTTGTAAAAAGATCTCATTCTAGACAGTATCACATTATCAACAATTATTTTACAATTGGATACTCCATTTGTAATGAGACAAAAATGATAACGATAATCGTTAAAATATCTTTTATCATTTCACTAAAAAAACTCATTTTTAGCAAAATGAATAATTTAGTCTTTTGCTAAATATATGAATTAATTATATACCTTTTTTATTTTATTTTTTAATTTCCATTTCCTTTCCTTCAATACAAATAATTACATTTCCTATTTTTGTTTCTAGTATATAACGCCACGCGTTTGTTAACTTTCTAAATTTATCTTTTTTTCTTGTCTTAGAAGTTTATTTTAGTGTATTTTAGTTTCTTATTTTCTAGAATTAGGTTAGTTTAGCTCTTTTTTCTTTAATTGTAGAGTTTTGTTAAAATAGTGTTAATTTTTCCTTTTTAGTTAAATAAAATAGGTTTTTAAATAATTAGATTCTTTATAGAAAATATTGTAGAAAACAAAATAAAAATATTTTTTTAGTAATGTTGTTTTTAGTTTGCAATTTAATTTTTTTTCCTATTTGGGCTGTTTTGTGCAAAGGTGAATTGGGATTAGTTGGTTGATGTTGCAAAGTGCTGATGTGCAAAATTGGGCCGCAACTTGTTTGGGCCTGGACCTGGGAAGAAGACATTGATTGGGTTGCTACTGAATTGAAGTAAATTGGGCCGCTGGATGTGCACATCTTGGGCTTAAGTGACACGCAGCGTATTAGAGTCTTGGCAGTTAGGGTCTCCTATCTTCATTCTGATTTGCAAAACACTTGAGCACATTTGGCAGAAAAGTTAGGTTCCAGCGACAGAGAATGAAAGTGGTTAAAGAGAGGAACGCGACCTGGACCGAAGAAGAAGCACAAGCAAAGGTGTTGATCGGTGAAGAAGCTCAAGATGATCAGAGGGCTTGGAAAGAAAGATGAAGGAAGACCGTCCGATGGGAAACTTGAAGCGTCAAGATCAAGGTTCCCCTTTTCCCCTTGTTAGGAAACAAGTTGGCTTTGTTTTACACCAAAATGGGGGGGGGGGTGAATTGGTGTTAGTTCAAAAACAAAATCTTTTCCCAATCTAGGTATGAAAATTCAAAGCTTTTGATCTTTGCCTTGAAATGGAAATAATGAAAATTTCAATGCAGCGGAAAAACGTAGTTGACTACTAGGAAGATAAAGTCGACTGAAATAAAAAGTGCAGGGATAGAGAAAATCAAACACTGGTTTTTATACTGGTTCGGCCAACAATGCCTACATCTAGTGTCCTTCCAATCTTGGAAGCAAATGCACTATAATGGTTGCGGTTTTTACAACAAGGAATTTATAGAAGCACCACGCAAAAATATAAATCTCCTCTCTAACCCAAAACCAAATATAGTTGCACACAAAACTAGAATTGCAGCAAGAATCCCCTCTTCTGCAATCTGAACCCACGCTGAACAATCCTCAACGTGTAACCAACACTCTTCACAGGATGCCAAGCCTATCACAGCACGCTTCACAGGTTGCCAAGCCTATCACAACACACTTCCCAGGTTGCCAAGCCTTTAATCAAATACAATAGTCTTCACAGGATGCAAAGCCTTCAAGATCAAACCAGAAGCACCTTCTTTGTGTAGATGTTGATCAAATAGTATGCGCAATTGACTCCTCAATCTGAATCTCTCTCAAGAAAGATCACCACGATGTTCTTGGAGAATTCTTGGAGCTTCCAAAACTGAGAAATAACTGTGAAACAGGACAATGAAAATGTTAGATCACAAAGTCTTACAGAACAGATCGTGTTCTGTTCTATTTATAGTTTTCCTGTCATTCTCAGTCGAATAACCTACTAATCCAGTCGACTGTATTAAAACAGTTATAACAGACAATCAACACAGAGGCTCCTCAGTCAACCAATTCAATGCACATTCATGACAGTAGACCCAGTCAGTCAATTCTAAGTAACTTTTGAAAATATAGTCGTTGGAGCAAGTAGGCATAACATAATTCCAAAAATAACAGCAACACAGTCGAATAGGTGTTCCACCATGTCGACTGACACTTTGAAATTCTTTTCAACAAAAAATCTCATCAAGCACATGTTCACAAAATCTGTACTAAGATTTTAGGTTAGTTGAATCCATTACCAGTGTATTCGACTGAACCAGATCTTTGTCACAACAAGTATAAGTTCATAAAAGTGCTTGTGAGCTTTTCTTCAAAAATGTGCAGAAGTAATCAAAATCATTTTATCACACATTTCAATACAAGCATGTTCCAAACATGTAACACATAATCAATCAAGGGAACATACAAGCAAATGAATAAAACATGTTCAACAAAATCATTGTTCAAAACAATATAGTATATCACCTGAACATGTAACACTGGAACTTATGCACTGTTATTAAGCAGTGTGTTGTCATCATAAAAAACCAGTTTGATATAGAGTTTTATGTTGTCAACAATATCAAAAATCTCCCCCTTTTTTGATGATGCACAACCATGATTAATAACTCAACCATGTTTGTACAGTTCCACAATTGACAGAGTAAAAACCGATAACACAATCAATACAAACAATTCATTTACTCTGCATATATAGCAAAAATATGAAGCTAACAAAAAAGGAATGCTTAGATATTTATGCAGTTTTGAAAACCAGAGAAGCATCAAACAAATATTAAGTTTCAAAATAGTAAGGATTCTCTCATAATCACAAGTTTATCACAAAAACATATGTAAACTCCCCCTGAAATGTAGGTGTGTGATGAAACATTGTGTAAAGAAGTGATATTGCCCCTGTCATTATGCATGAATTTTAAAAACAATTTAAGCACAAATCAATTATGCACAATCCAGAATATCACAAATCAATTTCCAGTTTAAGCACATATTTGTATCATTTGTACACAATTCAAACACATATATATGCAATGACACAAATATCAACAATCTCACAATATTATCTCAACTTAGATATAAACATGTAAGGAATAAAGATAATATCAGAATACTAATGATTAAAGCAGTCAGTAAGGATAGAAGAAAATTCCAAAATTGGAATTTTTAACCCAGTTTAGACGCAGTTGAATGCTTTAACTCATCAGTCGAATGCATTGCTTTTCCAAATGTTGAATTTCAAATGTATATGTCCAAAGCAATGTTCTTCCTGCAAAACCTTTCAAAAGCCTTTTCCAGATCAAGTATAGTGGTTATGCAAGAATAGAAACAAATCATAACAAAAGTCAATGTATAAAGATGCATGACAATTATAGCACAATTGACTTCATCCATAACTCAGTCGAATCAATCAAACAGAGTATCAGATTTTATTTGACAGTTTAAGTGAATGGTTAAGTATCTGGATTGATTCAACCTTCTAATATTATTTCCTTGATAGAAAAGATATTACATTGATAGAACACAACAAGGAAATACAAGCAAAACATTAAACGCAACAAATGATGGTATTGAATGCCGTTTACAGAATGAAAACATATCAACAACATAACAGAAATATGTGTTAATCATTCCTCTCCTTCATTGACTGTTCTCATGGATATATTCTCTTTTTGGTTCCAATTATCCCAGCGTTGTGAAATGAAGTTAACCTTTTCTTCCAGTTGATTAATCTTGTCGTCAACCACATGAATTAGATCGTCAAAATATTTCTCATACGGATTGTTTATCACATGGTCCAAATCAGAGACCTTGAGTGAAAAAATTCCTTCAAACAGATTTGACTGGTGATTGTCCTTATGATAACATCATCCTTCTTCATGCCAGACTATTCCAAGTGATCCAAGAGTGTTTAAGTTTATTGCATTTTCACTCTTGCTTGAGCAAACTCTTTCTCCAGAGACATCTACTCCATGTAGTATCACTATGTTGCTAACAAGGATTCCATATGGCAGGATTCGTGCAAAAAATTGAGTACTCCTAATCATGTGGTTTTTGATCACTTCAATCTAGTTTGTAGGAATGTTGTTCTTTATGGCATGTAAGAGATAAACATCCTCAGAAGTCATTTCATCCAATAATAGTCTTCCTGGCAAGATTACTTGAGCTAAGACATGTGCCAGTAACATTTCCTCAATCCTAAGATCTTTGTGAAGTAGCATATTTTCTCTTGTTTCACTGACAGAGACCCTGAGCCAACTCCTAAACATATCCTTTTTGTTCAACCATTTATTTATTTGAGAATCAGATTCATGAGAGAAGAAACCATTTGGTTTAAGTCCGGTTGTTTGTCTCCAGACATCGTTGTTGACGATGATATTAACATCCTTTACTCTTGAAGTAATGACTCCATCAACAACTCTTAGATTTTGATAGAATATTCTGACAAGATCAGGAAACCAGTTTCCTTTCATTTGCACAAGTGTATTCAACTTTTGTTTCTCAATCCATTCTAGAAACATAAAGCTTTCTTTCTCAAAAAGCCTCAGGTCCAAATATCTTGGTGCATCGACCTCTTTTTCAAACCCCAAGTGTATCTTCTCAATAGCAACAATTTCCATAAATGATGTAGATGATCCTTCTTTCAAGTGATGGAAGAGTTTTGGAGGCCATTTTCTTAGTTCAAACTTCCAGAGTTTAGTCAAGGGTCATTGGAATTACACAAGTAAAATGTGTGTGCAAGTGTCAGGAATAATGTACCAATTAATAGAGAATATGAAAAGAAAAACATGGCGCGAGTAAAATCATAAGTGTGAAGTATTATCAGACCATTTAAAACAAATCGATTGAATTAAAATTAGAGTCGACTGTGACTCGTAAAAAAAAAAAAAACCTTTTTCAAGCAAATTCAATCAATCAAACAATTAAGCACACAATGCAAACAATCATACAACAACATTCAATCAATATATGCATGATGCAGTAGGTAGATACAGATTTACCAGTTGTAGACACTCAAGGTTTTTGAAATGTTCCATAGTTGATTTATCCTTGAGAACAATTCTGTATTAGCTGCATATCCTGCAAAACAGTTAAGTTTTGGTTGCTGGTACCCATTTAACTTTGGGTCCTTGATTGTCAGTCCTTGTCACATGTTCCTTTGGTATCCATACACATAATCCATGAGGAACAGCAACATATCTATAATAACAATTTCTAACAGTATGACCAACACATCTGCAGTAAAAACATGCATTTCTAGCAGGTTTTCTTAATTCATTAAGCTTTCTAGCATTGATTCTGTTAGAGTATCCTTTAAATCCAATTCCTTGCCTTTTATTGGTTCTGCTAGAGGAATTTAATATAGCATCTAAATTGTCACTTGCTTGAGTAAACTTAGCTAGCTTGCTAGTCAAGTAATCAATCTTTTCAACATGCACAGAAAAATTTTCACAAGCTTTTTGAACAGTAACAGTTTTAATTTCAATATTCTTAGCAGATAGCAAGGCTATATCCAATTCTTTTTCTAATCTTTCATTTTCAGTAACAAGGTCTTTAATTCTATTTTCAAAATCTCTTCTCTCAGAGCACAATCAATTTACCTTGTACTGCAGTCACATAGCCTCAGCATGTAATTCTTTGAAAGCATCTTGGAGCAAATCATATTTGTCTTCAACAGGCTCATTTGATATGTCTGCATCACTGTCATAGTCATCCCATGTTACACCTGTCATGTAGCACAAATTTGATTCCTCCACTTGATCATAATCCTCGTCACTTGAGCTTTCAGATTTAGAATTCTCCCAAGCAATGTAGGCTCCTTTCTTTCTAATATTTCTACTTTGAGGAAATCTTTTCTTCCCCTTTCTGTTTTGGTTGTAATTCAGGACAGTCAGGCTTGATGTGACCTTCTTTTCCACTTTCATAGCACTGGACAATGTTTGTGCTTAAGCTCTTCTTCTTGCTTTGACCTGCATGGTTAAACAATTGACTATCATTTTACATAAGTCGACTAAACTTTCATACCATCAAGGTCATCAGCTCTTTGTCGTCCATCACTGCTTTTGTGATATTATTACTTGCAGCCTTCAGAGCAATGGACTTCTTTTCTTTAATCTCCGCTTCATCCTTCAGTCTACCAAGTTCTAATTCATGTTCACGTAGCTTGCCAAACAAGGTAGCCATATTCATAGTTGTAAGATCTTTGGATTCAGAGATTGTAGTATCTTTTGGTTGCCAGTTCCTATTCAGACTTTTCAAAATCTTGATGTTGATCTCTTCTTTTTCAAAGGCTTTGCCAAGAGCCGTCAGGTGGTTTACAATATGAGTGAACCGTTTCTGGACATCATAGATGTTCTCACCAGCTTTCATTATGAACAACTCATATTCTTGTATCAATGAATTCTTCTTGGATCTCTTGACTTCATCTGTGCCTTCATGTGTTACCTGTAGAACATCCCACATTTCGTTTGCAGTCTTGCATTAGGATATCCTGAAAAATTCATCAATTGTTAGTGTAGAGGAAATAATATTTCTAGCTTTAACATCATACTGAGCTTTTCTATTTTCATCAGCAGTCCACTTAGTAAAAAGTTTTAAAACAGTTTCACTATCAACAGTTTTTGTAGGCACATATGGACCATTTAAAGTGGCATCCAAAATTCTTTTATCTTGCGATTCAAGAAAGATCTGCATGTGAATTTTCCAAAAGGGATAGTTTTCATTTGTTGTTCATGATGTAATTATTGATTCTAAGATTCTTGAAGCAGTATTTGAGATTGAGCATGTTTATACTTCTGTTGTTTGTAATGATGATATCTGTCCAACCTTTGATGCAAGGTTCTTTATTGAAACTGATTCTAAGTTCACAATGGACAAAGCTGCAATGTTTGATGATTCACTTATGCATGCTGACTTTGAATTTAGTGTTTGCTCTACAGCGTTAAACGAAGAAGAAGAAGTTGCAGACATTGAAGGCACAAAGACTGTTCTGGTGATTGCAGAAGACGAAATTACACATCCTTAAAGAATCTGGACCACACAGATTGAACAAAAAAGGCAAGAGGAGTCATGGTTGATACAGAAAAGTGCTTGGGAAATGCAGAACTAGCAGCTAGCACTGAATAGGAAGCTAAGGTTGTTGCAGCGGAGAAAGAAGGAAGGTAAGGAAACAATGGAAACAATGATGGAAACTCTGCACAGAGGAGCTGAGCACAATGGAGAAACACCAAAAATAATAAGCTCTTTCTTCTCCTTTCTTTTCTTTTGTAGTTATAGGTCTTTATTAGTAGCTTGTATGATAATAACTAGCATAACAAATAGTAGGATAGAAAATATGCTCTTTTATATAAAAATTAAAAAAATTAATTTTGATTTGTGGTCCATTTGAACATAATTTTATTTGTTCATGATGAGTTGTTTCTGGCAGTTTGTTTTCGTTGAAAATTTATAGGTTTTTAGAGTTAGATAGCTTCTCATATAGGTTATTGTTCATTTAGAATAGTTCAGTTTAGACATTTTCTCTTTTGATTAATTCCATTCTTTCTTTTAAACAGTTTATAGATTTTAAATTTTCTTTTTCTTTATCAATTACATTCTTTCATTTTTATTTCCCCACCTTGCATTAGTTAATAGGTAGTAAATAATAGAATAAAAGTAAGAATTAACCAAACACTTTAAACATAACAAGCGAGTCCTTGGATTGATACCTTGGTTGACCCTTATACTTCATTAGTGGGGAAACTGAGTTTATTCTGATTTTAGGAGACAAAAATCAGTTTAACAACGTTCAACGTTCAACCATTCAATAGTCCACATTAAAAATGACCAGTGGTATTTTTGTAAATAAATACAATTACTAAACGTCGTTTATAATTGTATTTCGATGTAAAATGATATAAAACGTCGAATGCCCCAACGTTAGATGTTAAAATGTTAGTGAATTCACTACAAATTCATTCACTTTATCTTAGCGCGCGATTTCTCTTCTCAAACTTTTCTCGAACGAAGTTTGATGACCATTACATGTAATCTTTCTTTCATTTGATACAAATGCATGTTAATTAACTAACTTTATGTATGATTTTTGGTAAAGACATTTTATAGAATTAACAAACATTGAATTGACAAAAAAAGGTCTCAATCACTCTCAAGAAGACATCCTGTAAAGTAAAGGCCACTATGGGGTATTTGAGTTCATCTTTCAGAATTTGAAATGGTGACTTTCACTCAATTAGTCAACCCAATATTTATACAATCTAGAAACATGTCTTAGCAATCATCAAATGCATCATAAAGCTACTCTACAAATCATGCAAGTACTGAAATCATAAAAGATCAAAACTAAATCAATGCAAGAATCAAACAATAACAATGCTGGAAATTTAAAAGTGCAAATAAAAACGCAAATTTGAAACTGAAATTGGAAAAAACAACTTTTATTAATAACTGGAAATCAAAAGTACAGATACCAGAAATCCAAGAGAGCTCAAAGTCTGTCACCCATTGATCATCCCCAAGAATTCCAGTGAAGCAAAGAATGTATCTACCTCAAAGAAAGCAGTAAAATCTAAAACTACAAGCAGAGAATTGGAAACCCTAAGCTAGGTACACTGTCTGTCACCCAGTGCACATCTAACCTAAGAATGCTGCCTGTCACCCACCACCCATACCTTTACACTTTACAAGACTTCCCTTTATATAGGGAAAGTCTAAAACAAAAAAAGAAATAGAAAAAAGGGAAGGGGGAAGAATCGCCAACTGTCTTTGGAAGCTTCTCGAGAAACCTTCAACAAACTCTGAACCACTTTGATCTTCAATCGTCGACTGCTTCGCACGTGCCTCCAACCTCCATTCTGACCGATCAACATCTTGGGCTAGCCTCCTTTTGGGCTTTGGAAATTTTTGGTCTTCGTCCAAGTTGATCCATGGAGCTCTGCTTCTCTTCTTTTGCTGCACTGAAGTACCCTAGCTCGAGGGTTGAGAGAATTTGGGGAAAAGCCTTCAAATCTGATCGATCCTTTTTGCCTAAATGAAACACGATTCTGAATTCTTCTCCACTTTGCCTTGACGCAGCAGCATGAAACATTACATTTCATTTAATTAGTAAAAGCTTCATCCCTTGCAGCGGTCCAATTCATGTGCAGTGTAGCAGCAGCCCAATCTATCAATTAGAACAGCATCACGGGCTCTTCAAATCACTACCGGCCCAATGTAATGGCCCAAGATGTGCACATCGGCTCCAACCATTCCAGCACTTTTGACCATATTTAGTTAGCTCAAGATCTACAAAAAAATTAGGAGTTTTAAAGAGCAAAGATAAAAGCCAAAAAAAAAATCTATTTTTTTTCTAAATATTTTTATCTAAAAAATACTTATTTATTTAAAAACCTATTTATTTAACTAAAAATAAAAAATTAACACTATTTTTATCAAAAACCTCTTTTCATTCCAATTATTCTAAACTATCTTAATTCTAAAAAATTAAAAACTAAACTAACCTAAAAGAAGAGTATTAGCACATAAAAATGGAAAAAATTGAGAGTTAACATAGAGAGAAGGAGAAAAAAAAGAACTCAGAAATTTGAAGAAGTGCATATGGCACTAACTTTTGAAAGATTTACTTACCAAAACAGATGGACCATTTAGGTGTACACATGGCTTCCACTTTTTGAATTTTTCAGTCCTTACATCGTTAAAAACCCAAAATATGCGACGTTGTATGCAATTTTTGTATTAGTCCCTCTTTTATATTTTTGTTATTTTTCATTTCAATCAATATATATATATATATATATATATATATATATATATATATATATATATATAAAAAATAAACTAAATATGTTTTAATTTTTTAATTTTAGTAAAAGTTTTAAAATTAATTTAAAAAAAAAAAACTTTGATCCAATCTTTCAACTTTAAAATATGCAAATTTAGTTCTTTAATTAAATTTGATTAAGTTCATTATGAAACACATTTAAAATATCAAATAAATTTAATATAATTTTATTAAAATAATTAAATTTATATATTTTTTAAGTAAAAAACTAAATTAAGTTAAAATTTTGAAGAAGGATTAGTTATAATTTAATAAAAACATATTTAACAGCTAAAATAATTGTAGTGATCCACGTTCGAGGCTACAATTAACCTGTCCAAACCCAGTAATGAAGGGTAAGCCTAGGCCCAAAATATAAATTATTTTATCTTGTATAGTGATTTGCTTTCACTTTGAGTACTTCCGCCAAAATATCATGTTTGTTCTGTAAACTTTTAAAGGAAAAATATAAAATTAACAATAAAATTGTAAAATTAAGAGAAAAAAAAATAAAACAGCAAAATGAAAGCTGATCTTGATATTTAAAATTTTAAAATTAAAATCCAATTTTAAAGTGCCGGATTTAGATGTTAGTGCAAAAAGAATCTGTGTTATGACAATTAATCCTACTATACTAATAATATTATCATCAACTCATGTTTGGTTTTGCATGCCATACCGTTTTCTTTTTCAAAGGATAAACCTATGAATAACTTAAATTTAAAATTAAAGGAACACCACCTATTGTTCTTTCTGTTTTCCTTGGGCTTTTTTCCATCGTTAGAGATATGGAAAAGCGTATATGCTACCATAAAAAACACGAAAATCACGGGCACAGTTTTGGTCAAAAGGAAAAGAAAACAATATCTGTTCACCAAAATGGAACATCAATTAAAACCCACATACACGCATCGAGATTATCTGTTACTTTGTTTCATTTTTGTGTAATAAACTAACATAATTATGGATAAAGTTTATGGTCAAACCCTACCCGACAAGATTACATCCTCTTCCCATCTACTAAAAAAAAGTAGCATAAAGTTCATAACTCAGGTAGGTCAATGCAATTTCAAACATTTTTTTAGAAACAAGTTAGCTCACTCACAACAATTTTTATATATCTCTGTCCATTTGACATAAAATACACAGTAGCTTCTAGCCATTGGTTAATATCCTTCTGAAAGTTAAAGGGTACAAGGGTTGTATTTGACGGACATACATGCTCATCGGAGTTACAGAAATAATATAAAGCATATGATAAGACAGGTTTAAATATGATTTTATATTTTTGGATGTATATTAATTCTTAAACTTAAAATACATATAATCTTTTAATTTAATTAGTTAAATGTTTTTAATATAAAACACCATTCTTATTTGGAATTATTTATTTAATTTCATATTTGATATATTTTGGTTATAATATTAATTAAAAATTTTGTTTAATAAATTAAAAAATTAATATGATTAAATTAAAATAACTACATTAATTCATTTTTAAAATTTAAAATTAAAATATAATAAAACTTTATACGAATTTCAATTTCACTTAGACACTAAAATCATATTTAATTAAAATTTTAAAGAAATTTGTATTTCAATTTTTCATATAATGAAGAAACAAATGTTCTAAACACCTAAGCACTCTTTTTTATCTGTCCTGGGTATAACTAAGTTCTCCTTCGCCACAAGACTGGCAAACTTACAATTTTCTCTCTTGACATTGTGGGACTAAGCCACAGAAAAAGGGTTCGAGGGAAAAATAAAAGAGGGTTGGAACGAAGATATATAATGGGATGGAGGAAAATATTTAGTCTCAAGTCATTCCAACAGAGACAACAAACATCATCGTATTCGATTGGTTACAACTCATTTTGCTATAGAAGTGTTGTTAAGGTAATTGAACGAAATGAGAGGCACAAGAAAGCAAGAAATGCAGAGAGAAGAGAGAAAGTACGTGAAGGTGGCAGTGGCATTGTACTCTGGGACATGTCATCCGTGTATTCTGGGCCTGTATCTGAAAAATATACACCTCCATCATTGGGTCCTCTCGTCCACATTCCCAGATTATTGTCCCTGTTCATCACCCAAACATATTTCAGATTGCATTTCCATCTTTATGCACATCAAATTGAAAATTTCCTATTCTATATCACACCGATGAACTATTTAAGGACAAACAAAATAAATCACGATACTCATGGCCTATTGACTTAACATCACATTTTTAAGGCCTTTTTTACAAATTTTATTTTTGCACTTTTCAAAGATCGTGCATTTATCGTTTAAGATTCTGTCATATATTCGTTTCTAAATGACTTTAAGTTACTTTTATAGTTAATTCTTTTTTTATCTTTAATATTGAATTTCAAACAAATCACAATTATAGAATTATAAATTTAAAATATCATCAAATTAAAGAACAATTCAACTTTGAATTATCTTTCTTTCTTTCCAGAATTTCACCACAATTTGAAGGAATTATAGTTCTTCTTAAAATTTAATTCCTTGATCATTGATATCAATATCACCACTAGAATACCACCAATGTCAATGACGTAACACATTATAAATAAATATCATATCAAACACGGAAAATAAGTTTCTTAAGACAATTTGATTGAGAACATAGTTATAAGACCGTTTTTTTTATATAAAGCACACAATATTCATTGAAAATCCTCAAAGAGTGTACTGTGAACCAAAAAAGTTGTTGAAATCATTTATCATAATTGTAATGTGTTCTTAGAAAAGTAAACTTAGAAAAAAATGTACTCTACTAGTAAAAGAATTTTCTCTGTAACTGCCTTTACACATTTTTTATTTATTATATTCTGTATATTTTGATAATTATTACGTATACCTTTTGAGTAGAGAATTTTTTTATGATTTGATGATTAGCTTTGATTATGATAAATGATATCATACTAATTTACTTTTCTTAATTGTATTAATTAATTAATTTTTTTATAAATGTGGACAAAGTTGCGTTAGTTATAATCAAAAAAATTAATTAAGAAATAAACATAATGAAGAAGATACCTGGCAACGCCGAGAACACCAGCGGACATGGTGAGAAGCGAGATACGATCCACGTTCTTAGGCTCAACGCTGTACGCATTTTGGTAGTCAGTGCCGGCCTCACCTCCTGAGGCCACGAAAAACGCGCCATTCAGCATCACATCCCCTTCCGACCTCCAATTCCAGCCGCTCCACTCCCCTTCTCCGGCGTCCAGCCTCTTCGTAATCTGCTTCGCGTACGGATCCTCCGGCGCAGTGTAGCGGTTCCCCTGGCTGTTAATCGTAGGCCTCGCACTTCCCCCGATCGCGTACATCTCCCATCGCGTGAAGTCGTTGTTCACCACGTGAATGTAACCTAGTCTGCAACGCGGCATGCGCTGCACCAGATTCTCTCCGAAGTGGTTGAACGCGATTGTCACTTGCATCGCCGAGTCTGGCAGGTAGTGGTCGCTGTGGCCTAAGAGCATCACGTCGTTGTGGTGCGAGAAGTGGTTGTTCGAGATCGTTATTGCCGTCGAACCCATCACCGCGTCGATCAGGCCATCCTTGCACCGCGATAGCGTGCAGTGATCGATCCAGATGTCACGCGACGAGAAGATCGAGATTCCATCGCCGTCTGATTCCGTTCTATACCCATAGTGCTCTGGACTCGACCGCACGTTAGCATTACCTGACCATGGTGGTAGCGATAATCATTATAATATATATATATATATATATATATATATATTAAAAAAAATTGCATAATTATTATAGAAGTGTAAATAAAAAAGAATAAAAGTTGTATTTCAAAATTAAGGGAAACCAAACACAACTTTTTATCAGAAAATAATTCAAACAGATATGAAACAGCACCGATAAAGAAATTCAACTGTTTAGAAAATTGATATAACACTATTTTATAAAAAAATTAAAAAATATATATTTTATTTTTTAATAATATTTAATATTTTTATTCAGACTAATAGGTTCCTCTATGTGGACGATGATGTGTTGTTACGAAGATGATTGATCAACTTGAATCTTGGCATTCTTATATACCTTGTTTTCTAAATATCCAGCTCCATCATTCCTGCAAAGACTTCTCTTTTTCAAAGTATATTCACTTAGATTATTTTAGTTTTTCTTATTACATATATCTTAATAATAATAATTTAAAATAAAGAAAAGTATGAAGTGAACAAGAAGAATAACATACTCTTTTTAAAGCATTTTGTGTTTTAAAATAGAATAATGAATTTATTTAATTTAGAAAAATCATATAAAAAATAAAAATATAAGATAAATTAACTAATACAATGACATATAATAAAAATATTAGATAAATTAATTAATACAACGACATATATATAACATGAAATAAAATTAACTAATTCTCACATATTTTCTTCATGTTAGTAAGTTTTCATTTCAATCTTCACATTTCAATCTAACCAATACGTATTCTTTAATAATAGATTCTTTAATAATAGAGATATTAAAATCGGTAACCCGACCCGACGATCCAACCTACCATAGATTGATCACTTAATAAGTCAATCCAATCCGACTCATTTATTAGCAATATTCGAACTCGATCCATCACGGGTTTGTGGATAAAAGAATTGACCCCGTGTCTCACTTAATTATAATTTCTTTTAAATAAAAAAATTACAAACTTTCTATAATTCAAATTTTACTCCCAAATTTCATTCTCAATCATGGGTGTTTAATAAATTTTGAAAATAGAAAACTTAAATAATTTTTTCAAACAAAATAAATAAATAAATAAATTTTTAAGAAATTAAAATTAAATTTTAATAAAATAAAATTAAGTAGATGAGTTAATAAGTCAACCCGACCTATCACGGATTCAATCCGCATGAACCAAGTTTAAATGAACCGAATTGAAATCTGACCCGCATAAGAAAGATACAATTTTTTCAAATCCAATCCAATTTGAACCACCAAATTGACCCACGGATTGTGACCATTTTGATAGCTCTATTTAACCGTGAATCTAACTAGTTTATTCATAAAAGATCTCATTCTCTTTATATTATTATTATCATCACAACTTACACTAATTTAAATTTGGTTAAATAATATTATAACCTGATTATATTTAATTTTTTAAAATAAAATCAAATTAAAACAAAAAGAAAAGTCAATTTAAAATTTTCCTAAAAAATAAGCACGAATGAAATTATCCAAGCTTTAAACTTGATCCGAGTGTACATTAAATATGGTTAATGTTTGTATCGTATTTTATCTTATTACCATTCTGTCGTCTTTAGAGGGTAACTCTTTTTCTTAATGTGTTGATGAAGTTTTGCATTTTATAAATAGAGACATGGAAGGACGTGATGATAATAAAAAATAAAAGATTGTCTTAAGCAAGGGTACTAAGAGGGTCATACTTTACTTACATGTAAAAAACGTAGAAAGTGAAAAAAAATCATATTGGAGGGAAGCAGAAGCAAAAAGCGGGAAAAGCATCACTGTTTCTCTGTTGAATCTAACTTTGAATCTCACTTTATTGCATGTACAAAAGCAAAGAGGTTCCATAAATTTATGGTCAAAGTGAAAACACTCTTTTCAGTTTTCATACTTAATGAAACTAAAATTATCTGAATTTTACAAAGTATTTTAATTTTACTCTCCATTTACTTTATATTTTTTAAAAATTAATAGAATAAAACTGAGAGTTTCTGTTAAAACAAAGTAAAAGAAGAAAGTATTGAAGGATGAATGTGTTACCAGAGGGATGGCAATGGTGGATGTGAATGTTGTGAATAATGACATTGCTAATATACTGAAGAGTGATGCAGCCTCCACCAACGATGTGCACGTCAGCGCCACGCCCATCTATGGTTTTGTAGCTATTGAAAATGAGTTCCTGAGAGAGCTTAATCATCATGTTACTGGGGAACACGATCCACAGTGGTTCATTCTGTATCACTGCATATCTAAGTGTTCCTGGTTTTGGGTTCACAGGGTCCTCATCAGATGAATCCGTGACTATGTAAAATTCCCCACCTTTTCCACCCTTTGCGTTCTGCCCAAACCCAATTGCACAATCAGCCAGTCTCTGTCTATTGTTTGCCCAATCTGGCTCACACTTCCAACAATCATCAATGGGGTTACCTGTAAGACATGATGTCGCATCTTTCTCTGACAATCTAAGCATTTCCCTTCTTCCCATTGAAGCATTCACCCTCCTGAAAAAAAAAAAACTAAATTACTATATGAAGTTTCAAAAAAATTGTCCCTTTCATAGTCTAGAAAGAAAATCTAGAAAAAAAAACATTTTTATCACTAAAAATAGTCACTTTGAGGCAACAAAATTGGGTAACTTAGCTTGTAACCCTGAAAAAGGAAGAAGAAATGAAATGTGAGTTGCTGGTTTTTGGCAATGACCCAGATGTGAAGATTGTATCTTTATGTTTTAGCTTTTATGTTAGGAGGTTGGGATGATAATTTGCAATGTAGAGTCTCGAAGATAAGGTGCAATAAAGGGGTTAAGTGAGTTGGTTTGTAGTGGTTTGTGTTAAAAAGCAGAAAAAAGAAGTAAAAAGACAGAAAGAAAATGAGGTTTCGGAATGATGTACCTATGAACTTGTGTGGCAACAGCTTCTGGGTCTGGATGTTGCCCTGGGAGAGTGAGGTTGAATGCTGGTGTTCCATGTGTTAAAAAGGAGGGCAGAACGGAGAAGAAGAGCAAAATGTAGGTTGTTTGAACCATTGTTGATGAAGAAGAAAAGTACTGCTCTGTGTAAGTGTTGTTGCCACTACAATACACAGAGTGTGAACACTTCACTCATTCTCTCTCTCTCCCAATATTGGTCGCTTAGCAAGATTGGTACTTGTTTGCTGGTGTTAGTTTTTAATAAACAATTCCGTGATTAAAGGAACAGTGAATAGTGACATTGGACGCAATGAATCACCTTTTCATTACATCTTCCAGTTTCATAGTCAAAGGCAAATTAAAGTTCAATATCTGTTTCTAACAGGGAAAAAAAAAAGAAAAATCATTAGGAACCTGTAACAAAAGCGAAAAAAGATTGATATAAAATGTTGCTATAGGAGATGGTGGGTTTGAGTTTTTAGTATTTTAGTTTGGTTTATAGTGTTTAACCTTTTACCATTTGTGTTGTGTTATTGATTATGATTGTATGAATAAAAAGAAGAGAAGTGGGATTGGAGGGTGTGGGGGCGCATTGAGCAATGTTAGAATGAAACGAAATTGTCCCTGATATCGAGGAAGTTCTGAGAGTAACTTGACCTGACCTGACCCTTGGTTTGTTTCAACGTATAGTTCTGCCATTTCTGAAAAGGTAAATAAATAATAATGTGAAATAGAGAAGGACAAATAAAAGAGTAGTTAGTTTATTAAGAGAAGGAACATTCTTCCAGAACTTCAAACTGCTTTTTGACTTTTCGATCACGCTTTCTTTTCCACTGTTTTTATTTCGTTAAATTAAATTTTTAAACTTTCTTTTTTATATATACTACTATATTCAATGTTACTTCTAGGAATGACAACGGGTCGGATTGGGGTTCGATAATGTGATACTCAAATCCGATCTGTGGATACCCATTTCAATCTATAATTTTCTTTTAAAAAAATAATATTTTATGATTTTTAAAAAAATATTAAATTAAAGTGAAAAAAAAAACATATTATTTTATCAAACAGAACTAGGATCAATGTTTAAATAATTATTTTATGAAAACGCACCAAAAATTTAAATCATTACTTTATTATTAATTTTATTTTTAAAATGGACAAATTCAAACTTTTTTTTAAATTTTCTTTCATAACCTAAAATGGGCCAAGCCTAAACCCTTTTTTTAGGGTTTCTCCTTTTCCTCCCCATTTGGTGTAGTACAAGGGAAGTCCCTAGCAGCAGCGGACAATAACCCTCACATTGTAGCCAATTGCTTTTTCCCCAGAGCTCGAACAATAACCCTCACATCGCAGACCACCAAATCTTTTTTCCTCTGAAAAACGAAACAGAAACGGAAAGAAAAAAGGGGAAGGAAACTTCACGAATGGGCGGCCGTCGGGATCCAAGAACAAGACGAAGCTGCCAATGATGATCACCAGGGAGAGCGCCAACACGCTCCACGCGCACATCCTTGACGAGGTAGACAGCGGCTGCGACGTGTTCGACAACGTCGCCAGTTACGCGTGGCGGTAGCAACGTGAGATCTGTGTTTTGAGCGACAGCGGCACCATGCGACCCTGTAGCAGTGTCGTTCATCAACGTGGCTTATGAAGGGTTAGAAAAAAAAGAAGAAGTTCAGATATCTGGTGGTGTCGGTGTGGGAGGGAAGTAATGGGACTCCCTTTCTTGAGTTTGAGTTGTGTGTGACCCTTCAAAAGTGAAATTTAGGGTTTGAGGCAAACACAAAATTCAACAGTTTAAAAAATAATTTAAAAGACCAAGGATAAAATTGTATTTTCATTTTCCCAATCACGTAGCGAGTATCTGCGGGTGCGGATAGTATGATATCCAAACCTGACCCATTAACAAGCGAGTATTAAAATACCCACTACCCGTTACCCGCGGGTACCTTTTACCCGCGGGTACTAAATACTTGTAGCGGATTTTATCCGCGGGTACTCGCAAATAAGAGTTTTTATGTCATCCCTACGCACGAATTTTTATTTTAATTCAAATTTATCATATATTATTAAAATTAATTATTATTATTATTATTATTATATAAAAATATATAATTTATGTGATTTATTGAAATTATAATAACAATAAAACAAATTATAAAAATGAATAATATAAATTTGACTATAATAATATCAATTAACGTTAAATATTTTATCAATAATAATCTAGGTTTAAACTCTCGGATCGTCCTTATATTTGTTGGAAAATCTTAAGGGGATCTTCATTTTTTCAACTGTCTCAATTGGATTCATATATTTTTAAAATTAAGCCAATTAAGCCATGTCCATTAAGTTTTCACAAACGGTGTTAAAATGTGATGATAGCGAATATGCTGAGGCAGATATTTTATTACGTGGAAATAATTAAATTATGACTTGCAATTTAGTTAAGTAAAAAGAATAAAAAAAAATAGAAAGATTATGGAAGCATATTCCTATTGTGAAAATGTTTCCAAAAAAAAAATCCTAGAAGCTTAATTCCTCGTCACCCACAAAACATTTTGAAAACCCTAATTCGATTATCGATTAAAAATCGAGAAAGTATCAAAAGGGGATTTGGGGCACAAAACCAATGACTTTGGACACGCATAAATCCATGTTGATGTCAAAATTACACGTCTTCTTTTCAAAATTATAGCTCAACATTAGTTAACGTTGTATGTTAAAATCTAACGGACATGGCTTAATTGGCTCAATTTTACAAGTATATGGACCTAGTTGAGACAGTTGAAAAAACAAGGACCCACTTGAGATTCCCCAACAAATATGAGGACGATCCAAGGGTTTAAACATAAAATATACAAGTCTACCTATGAATTATATAATTTTAACAATCACCAACAAACAAATTTAAAGGTTATGCAACCGAAAAACCCAAAACTAATCTCATGAAAGAAAAAATTTAAGCACACTTCACATATTCATATATTAAGAGGTGACTCTTGAGTGCTTCACCCTGTACCACACTTAGTTCAACTCACACCTTCCTTATTTTTTTCTATATTTATAACTATACCTTTGTCAGTGAGAATCTTTTGCTTTTAAAAAAGCCGACCCATTAAGTAATAAAAATGAAGCACTAACCTTTCCTCCTCCTTCCTGCATTTCATATCTCAAAGCTTACACTTTTTTTTCCTCTGTACTGGCGCTCCTCCCCCTCCTCCTTTATTTTTGACCATTTCTTTTTAAGGTCTTCTTACGGAGTGCTCCTCCCTTCCTCCCATACTCCCTGATTTGGTGGTTGTAGGCGACTAAGCTACTAATACAATCAACTGTCTCCTGACAGTAATAACAGTTAAGTCAAAGTAGTAGTTGTCAAGTCAAACAAATTAATTCCACATTCAATACAGTTGACTCTCATTCAGTGCTTAACTAACTTTTAAAAATATAGTCGTTACTATTCACAAGCATAATAGAATCTCAAATAAAACAACTAACAAAGTCGAATGCAAGGTGCACACAGTCGACTTTGACACATCTACACATATTGAAATTCTTTTCAACGCAAAATCTCACATAGTACTGTATTTGAAAATCTGTGCAAAGTCTTCAGTCTTAATCGATTCAATTAATAATGAAGTCGACTTAGGACTTGCAAATTTGCCATACAATGTAAGTTCATCAAAGTGCATGTGGTTTTCCTTTACCAAAACATATGCAATGCAATCACAACAAATGTAACATATGTCAAAACAGTGAATATGCATTCATATATCAAGGCTAACACAAAACATGTTCAACAATATATCAATCAATAAGCAACAAAACATGTAACACATAACAAGACATGTGTTATTAATAATGTGTTGTCATAATAAAAAACAGAGTGAATAAAGCACTTGAGATCAAGGTTAGCTAAACCAGTGCTTCCCTTATCAACAATCTCAACAATCTCCCCTTTTTTTGATGATGCACAACCATGATTAATAAACAACCACGTTTACACACAAACAGCTCAATAAACCAGTTAAGTAACCACTCAAAATCAAGCAATCAATAAGTGCAAGTGATTAAATGAACTCTCCAGTGTATTAGAGCAATTTTCAGAGTAACAAGAAATATAACTCTGAAAAAGCATTATTGAGCAATATCAAGCTATCACAAATAAAGCAAATAATAAAACATTTCTCCCCCTTTGTGCATTAATAAAAAAGTTATGCTTCTAGATATGATATGTTGATAACCGATCAATTAGAGATGCATCAAAGTAAAAAAAGTTTTACAATTAGAGATGCTCCCCCTATCATATATATTCACATGAAAAAGATAACCTCCCCCTGAAGTGTAGGCATGTGAAGAAATATGTGAGTGTGTAATGCTCCTCCTGTCATCATGCATAATTTTCTCAATTATATTCAAATGCATAATGCATTGCAGTAAGAATTAGAGCATTCATACAATATAACAAAATTGTATAATAGTTATGATTCAAGCATTTTTATCATGCAAAGATACAATCATCAACAATCTCACAATATAATCTCATATAGGAAATATGCAATCATTACAAAACAAAGATATATTGAAGTTAGTCAGAATAAAATGATCAATCAACATAATAACCAAATTCCAGTGATGGAATTTATAACCCTGTTATGATCAAGTCGATTGCATTATTTTTCCAGTCAATTCCATTGCTTTCCAATGAGTTTTGATTCCAGCTGTGAATTCCAAAGCAATGTTTTCCTGCAAAACCTTTCATGATCTTTTGAAGATCAATCATTTTAGAATCATAGAATTGCAAGAAAAAAAAATACTCAAACACGAAGTGAATATGCAAAACAGTTTAATGTAACAGTGAAAACATGCATAGTTAACTTCAATTAGTACAAAGTCGATTTCAAGATTCATTCATGCAGATTCAATTAAGAAATTTAAGAGCAAGTGAATCTTAAACAAACACAAATTTCATTTCTTGTTCAAGAATGATTAGAACAAGAACAAAAACAAAACAAAACATAGAATGACATTCTAAGCCATTATCAAAACAAAAAACAACTAGGTAACAAGACTCGAAACACACTGTTGAAACCCCAAGAATCAAAACACAACTAAGCAAACAAGACTTTATTCTGATTCAGAAGATTTAGTAGAGCTTTCTTCACTAGCTTCATCAACATCTTCCCTTTCAGATTCTTTTGAGGATGTGGAGACTTCAAAATGGTGCTTGAAGATTTCATCCATTTTCTTATTCAAAGTCATTAGAGACTTCTTTAAAATATTCGCTCTTTTGGACGCTCTCTTAAATCGGTCTCCCATACACCTTTCAAACTCAGAATTAGAAAGTGGGAAATCTTGATCACTGTAAGAATCCAACAATGTTTCCTTTCCTTTTGTTGGATCTAACTCATCACAGAAATTCCATCCAATAGTTGTTCTCTTAAGTCTTATGCAAGTAAGTATAGCTTTCCCAATAAAATTGGCCTTGCTATAGGTGAGTTTGTTCTCTCCAGTGAGGTTAATACCACTTTGTTCTAATACCTTGCTTATGAACACACCATATGGTAGCATGTGCCAGTTATTAATGCCAGCATCTAGGATGTGCCATTTGAAGACAACCACCCAATTTGTTGGTATCCTCTGCATAATTGCATTTTGTAGATAAACATCCATGGGAGTTAGCTTGATCAGAGTGGGTCTTCCTAGTAATAAAATATGCCCAATGATAAGAGCAACAACCTTATCTTCCTTGTCAAGCCAATTGAACAAGAAACCCTTTTCCTTTTTGTATCTTCCACGATATCTCATGCAATCCTTAAACACTTTTGTCTTCCTAGTCCGCTTGTTTTGTAAGTGATAACGGTTGAAAAAATATTATTCTCATATGTCATTTTAGACCAAATTACACCCTTTAAGGCTTAGAACGAGCTTAGAATCAAGCAAAACCCAATAAATGAGTCAATTGAGTGTCAAAAGCTGTTTTTAGCGATATTATGCTTGTTTTGCATTGTTTTGCAGCATTTTTAATGGAAGTGAAGAATGGGGTTAAAGATGAAGGTCTTAGACTCAAGACAGAGAAAGAAAATTGAAGAAAAGATGAGTCTAGGAACCGCCCAACGACAAAATTCACCGCTGGGCGGCCAAATGCGAGGAGGAGCGACAAAGAGCAAACCGCCGGGCGGCGGACCCCTAACGCCGGGCGGTGGCACGATTCTGAGCAAACCGCCGGGCGACATAAGTGTGGGCTCGGGCGGTTGTCTGCTGGGCTTGGGCCTGTTTTTTGTGACGCTCCTCATCTATAAATAGCCCTATTGCAACTTGAGAGTCATTCTTTTGACAGAAAGAGGCGGCTGAACCTAATTTTCACTCCTTGGAGAAGATCTCTTGGATGCTTAGGCTCGTTTTTATCCTATCTAGGGTTTGCTCTTCCATTCTTCCATCATTTTTCATCTAAGTTCACCATGACAATGGTGAACTAAACCCTTTTGTTGTTGGG
>NC_028358.1:39158877-39161021 GCF_000741045.1 Vigna radiata var. radiata | reverse complement strand
GCTTTTAGGGTGTGTTTCTTGTGTATGCAGGAAACAATACATACTAGAAGCAGAAAAGACCAACAACCTCTTGTCGAAGGGCTTTCAGACAGGAGAAGGAGGAAAGTTATACGTCCTACACGTGAAAACTTTCCTTNTCCTGAAGAACTTTTGCACTCTTCACTTGAGACTTCTGCACANAANATTGAGGAGATGGCGGACCAACCTCCTTCAAGACGCACACTNGGGGACGCATCCAACATGGTGGGTCNTTTGCACTTTANCAACATNGCTTTGCTAGCAGACAATGCAACCAACATGGTGATGAACCCTGCTCTCATCCAGCTTGTCCAGGGCAATCANNTTCACGGAATNTTAAATGAAAATCCCTATGATCATTTGANCACTTTTAGCNAGATCTGCAACACNGTGAAGATAAACAGAGTTACCGATGACAGGGTCAAACTCAGTCTNTTTCCTTTCTCTCTTGGAGGAAANGCTAAAGCATGGTTGCATTCATTCCCGGAAGGCACTTTCAGAAATTGGGAAGCGGTGGCCACAAAATTTGTTAACAAATTGTTTCCACCGACAAAGATTAATCAAGGGAAGCTGGAGATCTCTTCATTCAAACAAGGAATGNAAGAGACTCTTGGANAGGCGTGGGACAAATTTAAAGGCTTGNNGAGAAAGACCCNTGTCCATGGACTTGACAAGANTTCATATCTACTTGCCTTCCTTGGAGGCCTACACACTCAGTCTAAAATGATGTTAGATGCTTNAGCTNGAGACANTATAAATAGGAAGACTGAAGATGAGGCTTATGAATTGATTGAGAGCATGGCTNTGAGTGAAGTGATACATAGTGAGAGANGNGCACAGAAAGGAGGACTTTTGCATCTCCCTGCTAATNATGCTATGGCTACGCAAAATCNTCTCCTTACCCAAAAATTGGACAAGTTAACAAAGGTACTTGNTGAATTTCCAAAGGGGATAAGGAATATATCTCAGACGCAACAACTTTGCGATTTATGTGGTGGTGACCATATNAATGGTCAATGTGCTTTTCCTGAAGAACTGCAACAAGATGTTAACTGCATNGGGAACCAATTNCAATACAAGCAAGGTAATNTTAACCAAGGCAATTCTAGCCAAGGTTGGAAGAACCACCCNANTATTGGACAAAATCAGAACAATTCTTCTGGGCAAGTAGGAAGCTTCCGNCAACAACAACCATCACCTTTATGGCAGCAGATGAGCAGCTTGGCAGAGACAGTCAGAGACCTAAGTGACAGATTCGATAAATTCTTTAAAGTCTATGAGTCTCAACAAGCCAGTGACCAGGCCACCTTCAGAGCATTGGAGACANAGATTNGGCANCTGTCANAAAGGGTGGAAACCACCGAGAAAAGTCAGTTTAGGGCTAACACTGATGTTAACCCTAAAGATGAGTGCAAGGTTGTTATAACAAGTAGAAAAAGGAAGACAACAGAGGAAATAATTGAGATTNGGAGCANTGAGGATGAAGATGAGNAGAGGAGGCATAATCATGAAGTTAATGAGCAAAAGAGTCATGCTGAGAAAAGAGAAGAAAAAGAAGAGAAAGAAAAAGGAAGTTACCAAGAGCCATTCANGGAAATCTTTAATCAGGTGACNGTTACTCCTGAAGNACTTCCANAGATTCCTGAGNATGATAAGAGGATCAAANATTATCTTGGNGAGGTAATTGATCTTGATGATGAAGAAGACCANGAACAATTAGTTAAGCCTAAAAAGAAGGACCATCCAAAGAAATTGAAGGATGCAGGGACCTTGACTCTTCCTTGCATGATAAATGATGTGGATATAGGGAGAGCCATGATNGATTCAGGATCAAGTGTTAATTTNATGCCCTTTAGTGATTTCAAGAAGATTGGAGGGATAAAATTAAAACCAGNAAACACTACCCTGACAGTTGCGGATGGATCTATTAAGAAGCCAGTTGGTATGGTGGNAGATGNTATTGTTCGAATTGAGGAGTTGGAATTTTTAATTGACTTTATAGTCATGGACATGGCCAATGAGGGAAGAATTCCATTAATCCTGGGAAGACCTTTCATGAGGACTTCTAAGATGTTCATACGTGTCCATGATGGAGGAATAAAGTTAAGAGATAATGACCAAGTGTT
>NC_028358.1:39155379-39157412 GCF_000741045.1 Vigna radiata var. radiata | reverse complement strand
TAAGGGTAGGCCAAGAAAGTTTGCATAACAATTAGATAACAAAGCAAATTAAACAAGAGGAGTAGATAAGAGAGAGCGGATAAGATGAAATTGTACACCCCCAACAACTCCATTCATCCATAGTCTTTTTCTCGTCAATTGAATCAACCGCATTTGCATGTTTATTTTGTGTTTTAGCATTCACACCAATTAATTTTCTTTACAAGTCTTACGATTTCAACTTACACGAACGATAAGGCCTTTCGAGTCTCTTCGGAAGAACGATATTGGGTTTTACCGATTATATTACTTGAAACGATCTGTTACACTTGCAAGAGAGTCAATAGTAAGCAGTCAGGTTGATGAGACAAACAACCTTCATCTTTCAGACCGACAATCTTTAACCATATATCGTTGTTGATTACGATGTCTACACCTTTCACGTGAGAGTGAACGTTGCCATCCACTTCCTTGAAATTGTTGTAGAATACTTCAACCAATTCAGGGTAGCAGTCAATCTTCATTTGAGTAAATGTGTCTAGGCCTTGTAGCTTGAGTTTTTCAGGAAAGGCAAATTTCTCTTGACTGAACAAAGACAATTCAATTTTTTCATGTTTAACAACCTTCTTGAACATTCTTAGCCCCAGAAATCTTTCTCTGATATTGTCGTCACTAATCCACCCTGAAGTATTCGCTTCTCGCATTGCAGGCACAAAAGGCTTTCCAAAACGAGATGAAGAAGCAGCCATATTTAACAGTGCATAACCTTCTTTTATCAGAATAAGTTTTTTTTTTTTTCTAGAGTGTATGAACCAGGGGCATACCATACATAGATACATACATACATATATATATATATATATATGAACAGGCGTGAATATACAAAGCAAGGACATATTTAAAAAAAAATTCAAAAGAGCTTTATAAACAAAAAAAAACAAAGGTTTTAAGTCGATTCGATTAAAATGAAAGTTGACTCATGTTTTGAACAAAGTTTCCAAAACAGAGTTGTATACTTAAAACATATAGTCGATTAGGTTCATAATCAAGTCGACTAAAGTTTGAGAAACAGTTTTTCAAAACACAACCAATCATTCAAACATACAGACAATCATACACACAATCAGTCATCAAACAATCAATCAAATAATGCATGATGCAGTGATGTAATACATGTTACCAGTTGTAGACACTCAAGATGATTGATATAGCCAATGTAGTTCATCCTTGAGCTCTCGTTGTGCATATCCTTGCATCAGATTGTTATCCTGCAAAACAACTCAAATTTTTGTTGCAGGTACCCATT
This sequence comes from Vigna radiata var. radiata, assembly GCF_000741045.1. Classification (NCBI taxonomy): domain Eukaryota; kingdom Viridiplantae; phylum Streptophyta; class Magnoliopsida; order Fabales; family Fabaceae; genus Vigna; species Vigna radiata. The sequence goes on along the minus strand of NC_028358.1, from coordinate 39,156,127 downwards.
TGAACTCGGGTCCTTGATTGTCAGTTTTAGTTAGTTGTTCCTTTGGTTTTCATATATACAATCCTTTAGGAACACCAACATTTCTATAATAACAGTTTCAAATAGTGTGACTGATAAAGGTTGAAAAACAGTTATTTTCATATGTCATTTTAGACCTAATTACGCCCTTTACTACTTGGAATGAGCTTATAATCAAGCAAAACTCAATAAATGAGTCTGTAGAGAGTCAAAAGCTGTTTTTAGCGATATTATGCTTGTTTTGCATTGTTTTCTAGCAATTTTGAGGAAATGAAGAATGGAGCTGAAGATAAAGGTCGTAGACTCAAGAAAAGAGAAGGAAATTGAAGTTTTGAAGAGTCGACGCACCGCCCGGCGGCAACTTACACCGCTGGGCGGTCCAGGGCGAGGAGTAGGCATTGGTGTTGACGCTGGGCGGTTTTGAGGGAAACAGTCGGGTGGTGACCCTTGTCGCCGGGCGGTTTGGAGGTTTATGGGAAACCGCCGGGCAGCACACTTATTCCGCAGGGTGGTGGTCCGCTGGGCATGGGCCTGTTTTCTGTTGCGCTCCTCACCTATAAATACCCCTATTTCGAATTCAGAGTCATTCTTTTGACAGGGGAAGATGACCAGACCTAATTTTGCTCTCTAGAGAGGATCTCTTGGATGCTTAGGCTCCTTTTCATCTTTTCTAGGGTTTGCTTTTCCATTCTTCTTCCATTTTTCATCTAGTTTCACCATGTCTATGGTG
>NC_028358.1:39151033-39154744 GCF_000741045.1 Vigna radiata var. radiata | reverse complement strand
ATTGGGTTTTACCAATTATATTACTTGAACGATTTGGTACGCTTGCCAATCCGTCAACAAGTTTTTGGCGCCGTTGCCGGGGACTCGAGGTTTATTTCTCTAGTAGTGTGGATTAATTGAATTTGACTTGGTTGTAATTAGTTTTGTTTTATTTTTGTTTAATTGCGTTTTATTTTATTTTTCTGTAAAAGTGCTTTTAGGGTGTGTTTCTTGTGTATGCAGGAAACAATACATTCTAGAAGCAGGAAAAACCAGCAACCTCTGTTAGAAGGTCTACCAGACGAGAGGAGAAAGAGACGTTCTTCACGTGAGAGATCTCTCTCTCCATAAGCAATTTCGCAGTCTTCGCTTGAGACTTTTGCACCAGATCTTGAGGAGATGGCCAACCAACCTCCTCCTAGACGTACTTTGGGGGACGCAGCTAATGCAGTAGGTCCCTTGAACTTCAATAACATAGCGGTTCCAATTGACAACACAACCAGCATGGTGATGAGTCCGGCGCTCATCCAGTTAGTCCAGAACAACCAATTCCATGGGTTGTCAAATGAAAATCCTTACAAGCATTTGACCATCTTTGGTGAGATTTGCAACACTGTCAAGATAACTGGAGTGCCAAATGACAGAGTCAGACTTAGTTTGTTTCCTTTCTCGCTAGGAGGAAATGCAAAAGACTGGTTGAATTCTTTCCCTGAAGGAACGTTCAGGACTTGGGAAGCGGTGGCACAACAATTTGTAACTAAATTCTACCCAATTCCAAAAATTAATCAAGGGAAGCTGAAGATCTCTTCGTTCAAGCAAGGGATGGAGGAAACTCTCGGGCAAGCATGGGACAGATTCAATGGGTTGTTGAGGGCGACCCTAGTGCATGGGTTCAACAAGGCTTCATACTTGCTTGCGTTCCTTGGAGGTTTGCGCGCTCATTCCAAAATGATGTTAGATGCCTCAGCTAGAGGCAGTATCAATAGAAAAACGGAAGACGAGGCGTATGACTTGATTGAAGAGATGGCCTTAAACTAAGTGTCGCAGAGTGAGAGGGGCACGCAAAAAGGAGGACTCTTGCATCTTCCTACTGAAGACGCTGTAGCTGCGCAGAATCACCTTCTTAGCCAAAAATTGGACAAGTTGACAAAGGTCCTCTCCGAACTTCCTAGGGGACTCAGAAATATTTCTCAGGCACAGCAACTTTGTGATTCATGCGGTGGTGACCATATCAATGGTCAATGTGCTTTCACTGAGGAGATGCAACAGGATGTTAATTATATGGGAGCCCAATTTCAATTCAAGCAGGGAAATTTCAACCAAGGTAATTCTAGCCAAGGTTGGAAAAATCATTCAAGTATTGGGCAGAGCCAGAACAACTCATCTGGACAAGTGAGCAACTTCAGGCAACAACAACCCTCTCCCTTATGGCAGCAGGTTAGCAGCTTGACTAAGACAATTAGAGACTTAACTGACAGATTTGACAAATTTTTGAAAGTTTATGAGTCTCTACAAGCAAGTGATCAGGCCAACTTTAGATCTCTAGAGACACAGATTGGTCAGTTGTCTAAGAGGGTTGAAATCATAGAGGAAAATGAATTTCGGGCTAACACTGACGTTAACCCAAAGGAGGAGTGCAAAGTTGTTACAACAAGAAGAAAAAGGAAGCTAGAGGTGGAAACAATTGAGATCGGAAGCAGTGAGGATGAAGAGGAGGAGAGGATTCATAATGAGCATAAGAGAGGCGAAGGGAAGAAGGCAGAAAGAGAAAAGGAGAATGAAGATATTAAAGAATCACTCCGCAATATTCTGAATGAGGCACCCATTAATCCTAGAACATCTTCGCAAACTTCTGAATATGATGAGAGGATCAAATACTATTTGGGAAAGTTACTTGATCTGGGCTATGAAGAAAATCAGGAGCAGTGGACAAAACCCAGGAAGAAGAACCATCCGTAAAAACTAGAGAATTCAGGAGCTTTGACTCTTCCTTGCGTCATAAATGATGTAGATTTAGGAGAAGCTTTGATTGATTTAGGATCAAGCATTAATTTGATGCCTCTCAGTGATTTTAAGAGGATGAGAGGGATAGAATTAAAGCCCACTAAAGTGATCTTAACAGTGGCGGATGGGTCTAGGAAGAAACCAGTTGGAATGGTGGAAAATGCAATTGTTCGGATTGAGGAGTTGGAATTTTTGGTTGATTTTATAGTTGTGGATATGACAAATGATGNAAAAAATTCATTAATCTTGGGAAGACCGTTNATNNNGACNTCCAAGATGGTTATACNTGTCCATGATGGAGGAATAAAATTGAGGGATTATGACCGAGTGTTGATTTATGGCTCTAAAGAAACTGTGCAGAGGGCAGTCAGGAAAGTAAAGTACAAAAGGGCCAAAAGTGACATTGCAAGGGAAGAAAAATCCACAGGTATTAATTTTCATTACAATTGTAATGCCTTGCAGATTCATGAGAAAATGAAGTTGTGCAAGAAGGAATCAACCCCTTCAAAGGATATGTCATTCCTGCGAGGCCTTGTAGTGCGATTTAAAAACAAGAAGTGGATTGTCAACAGAAAGCTAGAAGATGAAGGAATGATGGAGATTAGAAGATCATATTCCACAGTGATCAAGAAGGTGGACCGAAGAAAAGTGAGCCAGTGGGACGATGAAGATCCCAACGTGAAGAAGAAGAGTTGAACTTGTTGGAAATCAATTTTTATATTTTTAAGAACAATTTTCATTTTATTTAGTTATTTGCACTTTTTATTTTCGTTGGAACATGTACGTTTTGAATTTGTGGAACAATTGTTGGGTAGCATCTACTAAGGGATGCTAAATTTTTTTGTATCCACTGAAGGATATCCGGAAGGTACACCTACTGATGGGTGGTGGAAGGAAGTGCACTTACTGACAAGTGCCAAACAGAATTGGGTCAGGCTCGTGACGTTAAACAAGCGCTACTAGGAGGCAACCTAGATTTTCTTCTTTTACTCTTTGCATTTAAATTCTTAGAATAGGTTGAATTTTATTTTTCGCGTGTATACTTGGCTTAAAGACTTTTTCTGAAAATATTTGACTGACTGATGTGCATGATGGAGTTATTTGATGATTATTTGATGTGGATGAGAATTGAGTTGCAATGCATGTTGATATTCTGTGAAATAGATGTGTGATGAATTATGATTGTGGTTTTGATGCTAAGCAGGATGCATGATTGAATTTTGTGTGAGAAAGCATATGTTTGAGATTTTGAGCTCTAGAGTTTTTATTGTTGTATGCATTGTTCATAGGAATACATGAATGATATTCCCTTAATCTTGATGATTGATTGAATCGCATGTAAATGTCATATGATCAAGGCCATTTTTTAGAACCCTTCTCTAGCCAAATTTTAACCCAAAATGCTTGAAAATATTATACCCTTTTTGAACCTTAGCCTTAAACAGGATGTGAACCCTTGTCTTTAAATTCTTTACCTTGAGTTGGGATGAGCTTAATCGTATATGATGAAAAGGTTCAAGTTTGGGGTTGTATGGGGGAAACATTGAGCTCGAATGTTGTGAAAAGAAAAATTCATGAGAAAAAGAAAAGAAAAGAAGAAAAACATGAAGAGGAGCTCAATGAAAAAGAAAAAGGGGAAAAAGTTGGGAATAAGTGAGATTGGTGAGGAAGAGAGTTGTGCTTAAATTGTTGAATATTTTGAAAGCTCTCTTAACTCAAGGACTTTGT
>NC_028358.1:39147187-39149368 GCF_000741045.1 Vigna radiata var. radiata | reverse complement strand
ATTATATTATGTCTAGGTTACTCTAATTATCATGTTTATATAGTGTCTAGGTTACTCTAATTATCATGTACTCTTGTATCAATTTATTATTATAAATAGAAGATTATGAGAGGGATCAAAAAAGCCCTCTAGAATTATTTTACAGTTTAATTCTCAAGTTGGTATCAGATGGGTCGATCCCGCTCATCGCCGCCGGCCGTTGTTCGCCGCTGTCTGCCGCGAGCCACCGTCACAGTCCCGTTTGTCTAAAACCTTAGGGTTTTTCTTGTTTCTCACTGGTACGATTTGTCATCTTCAGAGATGGCGTCTGGTAGTGCTCTTTCCTTCTCCGGAAGTCCATCAATTACCTCCGAGAAGCTAAATGGAAAAAGTTATCTATCATGGTCTGCTGCCGTTGAAATGTGGTTCCTTGGCCAAGGGCTTTATGACCACCTTGAGCAAGATGGAAGTCATGTGCCTACTGAAAAAGTTGATAAGTGGAAACAAGTAGATTTCGAGTTGTGTGCCCTATTATGGCAATCAGTGGAACCCAACCTTCTTATATCTCTGAGGGCTTTCAAAACTTGTCACTCCTTTTGGAAGAAAGCTCAAAGCATTTATGCCAACGATATTCAACGTCTCTATGACACTGNGAACAAGCTTGCATCTCTTAAAATGACAAACCATGATATGATGTCTTTTATGGCTGAAGCCCAATCTGCCGTCGAAGAACTGAGGATGTTTTTGGAAGCGGACCCATTAAAGGATATCCAAAAGAAATTGGACAAAAATTACATGGTATTGATCCTTCGTGCCCTACATCCCAATTTTGATAATCTCAGAGATCAACTTCTAACAAGTTATGAGGTCCCCTCCATGGAAACATTGACCACTCGTCTTCTACGTGTCCCGGTACCTCAAACTCAGGAAGCGCATGAACTAGTGGAACCATCTGTCATGGTTGCCACACGAGGAAGAGGAGGACGTGGCACTAGAGGGGGAGGACGAGGAGGTCGGGGACGTCCGCAATGCACATACTGTGAAAAGATGGGTCACACTCAAGAGAATTGCTATTATTTACATAGTTTTCCTTCCAAGACCGCCAATATTTTGAAGACTAAATCTTCCACTCCGAAGATTTTAACTTCCACTTCTAAGTTCACCGAGGATGAATGTCAAGATTATTTAAGGTTAAAGTCCAACAGCTTGGCAGAATCATCTCAATCTCCCAGTACATCAACAGCCTGCATTTCTCAATCCATGGAAGGTCCAAATTCATGGGTAATTGACTTAAGTGCTTCTGATCATATTTCTAGTAATACCTCTTTGTTCTCATCTATTTCTTTTCGAGAGAAACCTCATTTCATAACCCTTGCAAATGGATCTAAAACTTCCTCCAAAGGAGTCGGTCATGTTTCCTTGTCTCCCTCCCTCAATCTCAATTCTGTCCTTTTTGTCCTTAATTGTCCTTTTAATTTAATTTCCCTAAGCAAGCTNAGAAGGATATGAAGCTGGCGGATTATACCATTATGGATCTCGTCCAAGGGTGTCCTGTGTTGCTGCTCCTAATCCTAAAGTGCTACATGATCGACTTGGCCATCCTCATTTGTCCAAACTAAAAAAGATGTGTCCTGAACTTAATGGTCTCCAAACCTTAGAATGTGAATCGTGTCAATTAGGAAAACATGTTAGATCTTCCTTTCCTAAAAGGTCTCAATCAATATGTAATTCTAGTTTTTCCATTGTCCATTCTGATATATGGGGACCTAATCGTATCTCCTCCTTTGGTTTTAGATATTTTGTTACCTTTATTGATGAATATTCAAGATGTACTTGGGTTTATCTTATGAAAAATCGTTCTGAATTGTTAGCTATCTTTACATCTTTTTTGAATGAAATCAAGAATCAATTTGGTCAAGTAATCAAGATATTAAGAAGTGATAATGCAAAAGAGTATTTCTCATCCCCCTTTTCTGCCATCTTGAGTTCCCATGGTATCTTACATCAGTCTACTTGTCCTCATAAACCACAACAAAATGGTATAACAGAACGAAAAAATAGACACTTGGTTGAAACTGCTCGTACCCTTTTGCTNGGTGCCCATATTCCTGTCTATCACTGGGGAGATGCCATCTTAACTGCATGTTATCTTATTAATAGGATGCCCTCCTCCTCTCTTGATAATAAAGTCCCTTTCTCCAT
>NC_028358.1:39141387-39145162 GCF_000741045.1 Vigna radiata var. radiata | reverse complement strand
GTGTAATACATGTAGTTTCTAGAAGCTTAGCACATTTAGCACATGTTTAGAAATGTGGAAACGTGATCCATCTTGGATGAGCACGTTTTCATCACTGGCCAAAGGATGAGGAGTCTATAAAACTCACCTTGGCTGCACCATGTATTCACTTTTGGATGATCATAGAAAAACTCTGCTGAAATGCTTAGTCATTTTCTCCTTTCCAAGAGTCTCTCCATAGCTTGTTTCCCCAATGCAACTATCTTCCTCTTGTGGAAGCCGTTTGAGTTGTAAACACTCTTTCAGGCTAGCCTCCATTTCATATTTCCATTGATAAACGCCTTCTTCCGCTGCTTCCAAACCCAAACACCTTCATCTAGCTTTGATTCTGCACTGTTACCGATTGGCTTCACCTCTTGTGCTGTTCCATTCCTTTCCTCTGGCTGAATCACCTCTACCATGGTTTCCTCTCACGGATCTTCAAGAGTACATCAAGCCTTGATGTATCAAGTTGTATTCAGAGCAAGGTTCCAGCCAAAACCGTGAGATAAGTGGATTTTCTTTCCATTTCCATACTGTCAGAGCACTCTGCACTGTCTTTGATTCTGGTTTCAGATTTTTCTTTTTTTTCCCTATGTTCCAATCAGTTGTGTTTCATCTAGGTTCTGTGTGAGTCTTTTTGATACTAGCTATGTGTTTGCTTGAGTCATTTACATTTTAATCGGTTGAATTTGTTGGTTGAGTATTTTAATTTGAGCATCCATTCTAGTTTGTCTTAATTTGAGCATCCATTCTAGTTTGTCAAAAGTCATGTTCAAAAACATTTTATGTTGAACAATTCTGGCCGAGGCTATAAATTCTGTGTGCTGTGACTGGAATCTCTTATAAGATAAAAATACTCTCTGCACAGTCTCAAAGCTGTGACAATAAATTTGATGAGCTCATGTGCATGATTTGGTATTAATCTTTGCAGATCCAGTAAATCCACGCAAATATGAATTCATTTAAAAAAAAACTGCATCTGTTTTGAACCTCTGAAAACACAGTTCCATTGCTTATTTTTGTTCTGTGACTTGCTTTCTTATATTAGTAAATGTGTTACATGAAAGCTAGTCTGTACTGAGCATTGTCTAAGCATGATTTGAGTGTGCAAAGTCAGAGTCCACTTATACTGGCAGTAAACCGAACTGCAACTTGCTTTGGAGTCAATTTCTGTGTTTTATTTTGATTGAGCACCTAGATCATTGCCAATCATCTAAATAATGTTTCTGCCATTTTGAGCAACTTTCATATGTCATTTCTCAGTCATTTGCAATGTCTAAAGTCAGATTTACAGTTGTTTCTAAAATTTGGATACTATAGTTGATGGTTTTGAACTGCATCAGAACTGAACTGGTCCCATTCTATTCTGCACTGAAATTATCCCATAAACATGATCAAACAAGTTTGATTTCATCTATGAAACATGTTTGAGCAAATATAAAGTGCATATAGTCAGTTCTGCAAAGTGTTCGTATACCATTTTCTCCAAATTTTAGTCAAATCTGAGTTCAAAATGCTTGCAACAGAACTGCTATAGTCAAATTCTGAGATATACTGAATTTTGGTTGCAATTGTGGTCAAACACGTTTGGTTTAGTCATTGAAACATGCTTGAAGTTGTTTAAGTGATCAATTGATGTTCTGTGCAAATTGCATATGTGACCTGTTGAATTTTGAATCAAAAAAACCGTAGCAGTGCAGTGAAAATTCAGTCCTATAATGAATTTGGTGATTAGTCAATATTTGTGGATGTAGTAAAAGCTTGGTTCTAGTAAAAGTCATTTCAGATTGTTCAAACAATAAGAAAAGCAAATTAAAAAGCTGAAAGAACCAATGCATCTCGTAAAATGAAAAGTGACTAGACTGATTTACCAAATTCTGCCTCCAAATTTACTTTTCTCTGAGGTATTATCACAAACAGTTTGTGATATTTTTCAAATACTGCTAGTTTGATTCAATTGTTTGCTGTTATTCATATTTGTTGGTCCAATCTACTCTAGAACTATTCTTAGGATCATTTTGAAGTGCTGCCGTGTTTGCTACCTGATTAATTTCTTGATTTCAACTTTTTTGGAACTCTTGCACACAACCTGTTTGTTAAAGGGTCTGTGCTGTACTGGGTTTGGGTGCGATTTTTCTGGCAGCAGTGAGGTGAATTGCAAGGCTGATAAGCTTGATTGAATAGGTGATCTATAGCTCAGATTGTTCATTACAAGAGGGAGCATCAAAGGAAGTTCATTGCTGAGAAACAAGTATATGAAAGTGGCTCTTGGACCAGGAAATATGTGCAAAACAGCAGCAGAATTCTCTAGACCATGCAGCAGCAGAATTCTCTGTTTAATGCAGCAGCAGTTTGAAGCAGAGTTCAATCACTTGCAACTGAGAGTTTAGTGTGAATTGAACCAATTCACTCACTGTTTTTCAGAAGCTAAAGCTGCATCCATCTTGTACTCCTTTTGTTAATGCATTTTCTTTCCATTTCATATAATTCTTTCTTGTAAAAGTTCATTTGTTCTTTGGTTTGTAAAGGGCCATTTCAAGCAAGTGAAGTGGAAGAGCTCATAAGTGTTCTTCCCTCATTTGCTAACTTGACTTAAAGTCTCATAACCTAAAAATTGGTAGACAGTGAGTGTGTCTTAGATCCAAAGTCTAAGCCTCGCCTAGGAGACCTCACCTTTACATTTCCATTTTCTTTAAGTTTCTTCAATTTACCATTTGTTCTCAATTTTTGTCTAGGGATCTCTTTTAGAGTCCGAATTTAGAGTCCTACTTCTTTGCTTTGCTTTTGAGTCTTCTTATGTGATCTTAGAAGTAATCTTGGAGTAACAAACACTAAGTAAGTAGCCTAGAACATTTTTGGCAAGGAAAAGTCTTGGTACTTAAGCAACCCTAGTGGTTCACCTCCCTTACCTGGAATTTGTTCTTGGGTGAAATCTAAGTAAGTTGTAACACAAGAAAACTTTTAGAATCACAAAATGTCAAAACATCAATCTCCAAGAGTTAGTGATTTTGAGGAACAAGTTACTCTCAAAGATATTTCAAAACAACTTAGAGAGCTAACTCAACGGAGAATTGACACTGAAAGAAAGATGGATTATGCCCAACAAGATAGGGAAAGGCAAATCACTATAATTCAAGATGAGTTGAGAGTCATGAGAGATGAGCAAGGGAGAATGAGGGGAAGTAGGAGTGGAGATTCTCACCATGAGGTAGAGAATTTTAGAATGGGAGATTATGATGGGGACTATTCTTCTTTTAGAAGACCTAGGAGGGAAATTCAAGAACCTCCTCCCCCTAGAGAAGTCAATGTAAACTTGCCTCATTTTTATTGAAAAGATGATGTTGAAGCCTTTCTAGATTGGGAAATGAAAGTGAGACAACTCTTTGCTTGCCACCAAGTAAGTGAAGAAAGAAAGGTTCCTCTAGCTACCCTTAGCTTTCAAGGGTATGCCATGTATTGGTGGACTGCCATAGTGGAAGAAAGAAGGCGTAACCAAAATCCTCCAATAAGATATTGGAATGACTTGATCACTGCCCTTAGGAGGAGACATATTCCCTCCTATCATCATAGAGAGCTTATGGACAAGCTCCAAAGACTCCAACAAAATTCTATGTCTGTAGAACAATATAGACAAAAGATGGAGTTGTATATGATAAGGGCAAGGATAGAAGAAACAGATGAACTCACAATGGCTAGATTTTTGAGTGGGCTCAATTATGAAATTCGAGATAAGGTTGAACTTTTACCTTATATA
>NC_028358.1:39138949-39140842 GCF_000741045.1 Vigna radiata var. radiata | reverse complement strand
AAGGACATTTATAGCAGTGAAAGTGACACCCCTACTAGTGAAAGTGAGGGCGAGACAGAAAAAGAAGAGGAAGTGTTTGCTGATGATGGTCAACTTGTCATGGTGAGAAGGGTTCTTAGTAGTCAACCAAGTCTATCACAAAGAGAGAACATCTTTCATACAAGATGCAAAGTTCAAGAAAATCATTGTTCTCTCATTGTTGATAGTGGTTCTTGTTGTAATTGTTGTAGCACAAGATTGGTTGAGAAGTTGAATCTTGATGTATTACGCCATCCTAAACCTTACAAACTTCATTGGCTAAATGAAGATGGGGATATCACAGTCAAGACTCAAGTTAAGCTGGCTTTTTCCATAGGGAACTTCAAAGATGAAGTTTTTTGTGATGTAGTTCCCATGGAAGCTTGCCATGTGTTATTGGGGAGACCATGGGAATTTGATCATAATACTATACACCATGGTCTAACTAATACCATCACAGTGCATAAAAAGGATAAGAAGTTTGTGCTTCATCCTTTGACTCCTGCCCAGGTGGCTCAGGATCAAGCACAAATGAAGTCCACAAGGGATCAAGAAAAGGAACAAAAGAGAAAAAAAGGATCAAAACAAAAGAAAGAGGGTTGTGAGTCTAGTGTTCCTCCCAAGGTTACTCAACATGAAGTCCTTTTAAACAAAAAGAATTTAATCAATACATTCAAGTTGAGCAACCTTCATACCTCCTTCTTTGTCAAGGAACACTCACATGCACATCTAGTGATTCTAAGACTTCTACTCTATCTCTTCCAATACAAAAACTTTTGAAGGAATTTGATGATCTATTTCCCAAAGAAATTCCAATTAGGCTTCCACCTATAAGAGGAATAGAACATCAAATTGATTTCATTCCAGGGGCAACTCTTCCTAATAGGCCTGCCTATAGGACTAATCCCCAAGAAACAAAAGAGATTGAGTCACAAGTTCAAGAGTTGCTAGATAAGGGCTTGGTTCAAAAGAGTCTAAGTCCATGTGCTGTACCTGTATTGTTGGTACCAAAGAAGGATGGAAAGTGGCGCATGTGTTGTGATTGTAGGGCTATCAACAACATCACAATAAAGTACAAACATCCCATCCCTAGACTTGATAATATGTTGGATAAATTACATGGGGCTCAAATTTTCTCAAAAATAGATCTTAAGAGTGGATATCATCAAATTCGAATTAAAGAAGGAGATGAATGGAAAAACTGCTTTTAAGATTAAGTTTGGATTGTATGAGTGGCTAGTGATGCCTTTTGGTCTTACAAATGCTCCAAGTACATTCATGAGACTTATGAATCATGTTCTAAGGGATTGCATTGGGAAGTTTGTAGTTGTTTATTTTGATGACATTTTGGTCTATAGTCAAGATTTGCACAATCATGAAAAACAATTGAGAGTTGTTTTAACAATTCTTAGAACTAACAAATTGTTTGCAAATCTTGACAAATGCACTTTTTGTGTTGATAGTGTCATTTTCCTAGGCTTTGTGGTCAATAAAAAAGGGGTTCATGTTGACCCTGAGAAAATAAAGGCTATTCAAGATTGGCCTCCTCCAAAGAATGTAGGAGTTTTCATGGATTGACAAGTTTTTATAGAAGATTTGTGCCTAACTTCTCTAGTCTAGCTTCACCTCTCAATGAGTTGGTGAAAAAGGATGTTACATTTATTTGGGGAGACAAGCAATAAAAGGCTTTTGAGCTACTCAAAGAAAAGCTCACCAAGCACCCATTCTAGCTCTTCCTAACTTCTCAAAAACTTTTGAGTTAGAATGTGATGCTTCAGGACATGGAATAGGTGCGGTATTATTACAAGAAGGACACCCCATTGCCTACTTTAGTGAAAAACTTCATGGGGCTTCTTGTAACTATCCCACCTATGA
>NC_028358.1:39132583-39138124 GCF_000741045.1 Vigna radiata var. radiata | reverse complement strand
TTTAGCAAAATGGCTCATTTTATACCTTGCCACAAAATAGATGATGCAAGCAACATTGCAAAGTTATTCTTTAGAGATGTGGTTAAACTTCATGGTCTACCTAAAGTCATCATTTCGGATAGAGATACTAAATTTCTTAGTCACTTTTGGAGAACCTTATGGTCTCGATTAGGGACTAAGTTATCTTTTTATACTACTTGCCATCCTCAAACAGATGGTCAAACTGAAGTAGTAAATAGATCTCTCCACATTATTAAGGGTAGTCCTAAAGGGAAATCACAAATCTTGGGATGAGTATCTTCCTCATGTAGAGTTTGCTTACAATAGAGTAGTTCATGGAACTACTAAAATTTCTCCTTTTGATGTTGTCTATGGTTTCAACCCTTTAACACCTATGGATTTAATACCTCTTCCAACTTCTTTTGACTTTGTTCATCAAGAGGGGGTATCTAAATCTAAGTTTATCAAAGAATTACATCAAAGGGTTCGTGATCAAATTCAACAACAAAATGAGAAATATGCCAAAAAGCATAATAAAGGAAAAAAAGAGTTGATCTTCAATGAAGGTGATCTAGTTTGGGTACATCTTAGAAAGGAAAGGTTTCCTCAACTAAGAAAATCCAAACTCAATCCTCGAGGAGATGGACCTTTTAGAGTGATATGGCGGATATATAACAATGCTTATCATATAGATCTTCCGCCATCCTATGGAGTCCATTCTACCTTTAATGTATCTGACCTTAAACCTTTTGCAGGTTATGATTCTGATGAAGATGATGTTCCTATGGATTTGAGGTCAAATCCTTCTCAAGCGGGAGGAGATGATACAAGAAGGGATGACATGGTGATACATCAAGGTCCTATCACTCGAGGAATGATCAAGAAAATACAACAAGAGTACTCGCCAAAAGGTTCACTAGTTTTTGCTATCTTTGGATGGAAAATTGGAGATCAAGGAGATGCTACAAAGCTGCCAAAACATGGAGAGGGGTAAAAGAGACCTTTATACACATGTAGGGGTGAGATTAGCTTGATAGGGGGTGCACNGGGAANTTTCTTATATTAGAAATAGAAATAANGTGTAATACATGTAGTTTCTAGAAGCTTAGCACATTTAGCACATGTTTAGAAATGTGGAAACGTGATCCATCTTGGATGAGCACGTTTTCATCACCGGCCAAAGGATGAGGAGTCTATAAAACTCACCTTGGCTGCACCATGTATTCACTTTTGGATGATCATAGAAAAACTCTGTTGAAATGCTTAGTCATTTTCTCCTTTCCAAGAGTCTCTCCATAGCTTGTTTCCCCAATGCAACTTTCTTCCTCTTGTGGAAGCCGTCTGAGTTGTAAACACTCTTTCAAGCTAGCCTCCATTTCATATTTCCATTGATAAACGCCTTCTTTCGCTGCTTCCAAACCCAAACACCTTCATCCAGATCTGATTCTGCACTGTTACCGATTGGCTTCACCTCTTGTACTGTTCCATTCCTTTCCTCTGGCTGAATCACCTCTACCATGGTTTTCTCTCACGGATCTTCAAGAGTGCATCAAGCCTTGATGTATCACTAGGTTACTCTAATTATCATGTACTCTTTTATCAATTTATTATTATAAATAGAAGATTATGAGAGGGATCAAAAAAGCCCTCTAGAATTATTTTACAGTTTAATTCTCAAGTGTTTTCTTTTGTCAATTGAATCAATCTCTTTTGCATGTTAATATTTTTGTTCTCAAATCAAATTAATTATTTTTATTTTCAAGTCTTATTATTTTAATTCACGCAAACGAGAAAGCCTTTCGAGTCTCTTGGGAAGAACGATATCGGGTTTTACCAATTATATTACTTGAACGATTTGGTACGCTTGCAATCCGTCAACAATGACCCACACAATTGCAATAAAAGCAAGCATTTCTAGCAGGTTTGCTTAAATCAATAGACTTCTTTGCATTGGTTCTGTTAGTTTGAGCTTTATACCCTATTCCTTGTTTGTAAATAGCTTTACCAGAAGACTTTAATACAACATCTAAGTTGTCTCTACCTTGAGTGAATTTGGCTAGTGTGATAGTCAAGTAATCTATTTGTTCAATATGAGTAGGACATTTTTCACAAGCTTTTTCTTCTGTAACAGTCTCAATTTTAACTTCTTTAACCGACATTAGAGCTTCATCTAAATCTTTCTCTAATTTTTCATTTTCAGCCACTAGATTATTGATTTTATGCTCATAGTCTCTTCTCTCAGAGTTAAGTCGATTAACCTTGTATTACAGTCGCACAGCTTCAGCATGGATTTCTTTGAATGCTTCAATCAGCAGATCATACTTCACTTGTATTGGTTCATTCTCAAAATTTGTATCGCTGTCATAGTCATCCCATGTTGCTCTAGACTTATAGCACATATTATTCTTCATCCTGATCAGCATCTTCATCACTTGATGCATCAGAGTCGTTCTTTTCCCAGACAACGTAAGCTCCTTTGTGCTTTCTATTTTTTTCCTGTGGAAACCTTTTATTGGACAACTTTATGCTTCGGCTTTAATTTTGGACAATCTGGTTTGATATGTCCTTCTTTGCTGCATTCGTAGCATTGGACAACATTTGATCTGAAGTCTTTCTTTGCTTTACTGTGACCTGCATGGTTAGTCAGTTGACTATCATTTTTCAAAAGTCGACTAAACTTTCTTACCATCATGGTCATCATTTCTTTTTCTTCCATCTCTGCATCTGATTTGTCCTCTGATTTTGAGGATTTCTTGCTTGTTGCTTTCAGAGCAATGAACTTCTTTTCTTCAATCTCTTCTTCATCCTTCAACCTTCTAAGTTCCAATTGATGTTCTTTTAATTTGCCGAACAAGGTAGCCATATTCTTGCTTGTAAGGTCTTTGAATTCTAAGATTGCAGTGACTTTTGGTTGCCAGTTTCTGTTCAGACTTTTCAGAATCTTGATGTTGATTTCCTCTTTATCAAACACTTTGCCAAGAGCCATAAGGTGATTAACAATGTTTGTGAATCTTTTCTGGACTTCATAGATTGTCTCTCCAGCCTTCATCCGGAAAAGTTCATACTCTGGAATCAGAGAATTCTTCCTTGTTCTCTTGACTTCATCAGTGCCTTCATATGTGACTTCCAAGACATCCCACATCTCCTTGGCAGATTTGCATTGAGATATCTTGAAAAAGTCATCAATATTTAGTGCAGAGGCAATGATATTTCTAGCTTTAACATCATATTGTGCTTTTCTATTTTCCTCTGAAGTCCACTCAGAAATTTTTTTTAAAATAGTTTTTCCTTCAACGGTGTGATTAGGCTCAAAAGGACCATTTAAAGTTGCATCCCAAATTCCTTTATCCACATATTCAAGAAATAATTGCATTTTGATTTTCCAAAATGGATAATTTTCACCCGCAAACATAGGTGGTCTGTTTGTAGATGCACCTTCACAAAAGGTTTGAAAATTGGAAGCTATTCCCAGGTATATAGTCGATTCAAGAAAAATAGAAGTCGACAAGTTTTTCAAATATCTTATGAAAACCAGCTCTGATACCAATTGTTGGAAAACATGTAGGCTTTGTTTCAACACCAAGAGCCGGGGGGGGAGGGGGGTGAATTGGTGAGTTTTCAAAATCAGAGTCTTTTTAAAATCTTTTTCACAAAGTATAAAACTTTACACAATTTCTTGAATCGCAAGTATTGAAAATTTAAGTGCAGCGGAAAATCAAAGTAGACTACGTAAATAACAAAGTCGAGTGAATGTAAAAGTGTGGGGATATAGAATTCAAACGCATGTTTTTATACTGGTTCGTCCTCAATTCCTACATCAAGTGTCCTTCCAATCCCAAGAAGCAAATGCACTATAATGGTCAAGTTTTTTACAATAAGACTTTTATAGAGACCTCCATGTCAAAAATATAAAACACCTCTCTAACTCTCTAACCAAAATATAGGCAACACACAGTAATACTTGCAGCAAGATATCCCATCTCCTGCAATCTGCAACCCACTTTGAACAATCCTCAAAGTGTACCAGAATCCACGAGTCTACCCCCTGTAATCACAACAGGTACAACAACAATCACCACGAAATGCAACATGAGGCTTGATCAACCAAAGAACACCTCAATTGTGCTGATAATGATCAAGCAGTAAGCGCAACAAAATTCTCCTTCAGAACCTCTTCAAAGAATTATCTCCACGGTCTTCTTAATGAGTTCTTGGAGCATTAAATCACAGAAACAATCTGAAACAGAATACGAAAATGTTAGCTTTCCAAAAGTTCTCTGAATTAACTTAGGTCTTGTCTATTTATAGATTTCTATATAACAAACGCTCTTGTAGTCGACTAAGCTACTAATACAGTCGACTGTCTCCTGACAATAATAACAGTTAAGTCAAAGTAGTAGCTGTCAAGTCAAAAATATTAATTCCACATTCAATACAGTTGACTCTCATTCAATGCTTAACTAACTTTTAAAATTATAGTCGTTACTGTTCACAAGCATAACAAAATCTCAAATAAAACGATTAACAAATTCGAATGCAAGGCGCACACAATCGACTTTAACACATCTGCACATATTGAAATGCTTTTCAACGCAAAATCTCACATAGCATTGTATTTAAAAATTTGTGCAAAGTCTTCAGTCTTAATCGATTCAATAAAATAATGAAGTCGAATTATACTTGCAGATTTGCCACACAACGTAAGTTCATCAAAGTGCATGTGGTTTTCCGTTACCAAAACATATGCAATGCAATCACAACAAATGTAACATATGTTAGAACAGTGAATATGCATTCGTATATCAAGGCTAACACAAAACATGTTCAACAATATATCAATCAATAAGCAACAGAACATGTAACGCATAACAAGACATGTATTATTAATAATGTGTTGTCATCATCAAAAAGAGAGTGAATAAAGCACTGTGAGATCAAGGTTAGCTAAACCAGTGCTTCCCTTATCAACATTCTCAACAGCCTAAGCACCTTTTCTGAGGCCCTGAGCGCCAATACCTATTGGCTCACGCCAGGACACCCTAAGTTGGGGCTCTGAGCGTCAGCGACATGGGCTTGGACCCATTTTCTGTTATTTTTCTGTTCTATTTAAGGACTTAGACGTCCCAGGGTTCATATCTTCTGACAGAAGAAGCGCAAATTCACACTTTTCGACCCTTTGGAGGCAGATTTGGATACGGGAGCACTCCTCTTCGGTTTTTAGGGTTTATCTTTCATTCCTTTTCCAGTGTACACCTAGTTTCACCATGACAATGGGGAACTAAATTCTATTTGTTGTTGGAGATGATGTAACCTTGTGAATGTTAAATTTAGAAAGGATTGAGCCAGAAAACTCTGTTCCCTCTTGCTGGAGAACTTTCATATATATACAAATAATTACAATCTGTCAAGCTGATTTTCAGCCCACTAAATAAGCTAAAATATCATATACATTTATTACATTTAATTATCTTAATTAAGAGAATAATCAGCCTACTAAATAAGATAAAATATCATATACATTTATTACATTTAATTATCCTA
>NC_028358.1:39127777-39131753 GCF_000741045.1 Vigna radiata var. radiata | reverse complement strand
TATGCTGATTTACAAAAATACCTTCAGGATGGTAATGCACCTCTAAACCCAAGAAATAATTGAGATGGCCTAACTCTTTCATGTGAAAAGTTGAATTCAACATTTGTTTGATTCTAGAAATAGCATCTTGATCAGAACCAGTGACCACAATGTCATCCACATAAACAAGAAGTACGACGATCCCTTTAGGAGTCCGTTGAAGGAAGAGTGATGGATTATACTGACTTTGATTGAAAGAAAAACCAAGAAGAGTGGAGCGAAACTTTTCAAACCATACTCTTGGGGCCTGCTTCAAGCCATATAAAGATCGTTTCAATTTGCAAACAGTATTCGGGGAGAGAGTCGACATACCACCAAGAAGTGTGATGTAAACTTCCTCCTTAAGGTCACCATGGAGGAATGCATTTTTGACATCCATTTGATGTAATGGCCAAGATTTGGATGCAACAAGAGCAAGGATAGTTCGCACAGTGGTCATCTTTGCAACTGGAGCAAAAGTCTCGTCATAGTCAAGGCCATACTCTTGCTGCCTAAAGGTTTAACAGATGGAGAACATGGCAGTATATCCCATGTCTAATTTTCTTCCAAGGCGAGAAGTTCACTTTCAATAGCTTTTTTCCAACATTCATTCTGCATTGCCTGTTTATAAGAAGAAGGAATAGGAATAGATGATAATGTTGCTGTCATGGAACAGAGATACCTTTCCGGGGGCTTACCAATGTGTGAACTACGTCGTAAAGGAGCTGGTTCTGGTTCTGGAGCTTGTACTGGATCAGCATCCAAGGAAGTATCTTGAAGGGGCCCATGGGATTGACCTGCAGAAGAATTAAAAAACAATGGCAAAACAGAAATTGGGGAAGAGAACGAGTCATGATGGTTTGCAAAAAAAATATACACTTTCTAGAAAAATGACATTTCTAGAGACCCGAATTCGATGAAGGTTAGGATCATAACATAGAAAGCCCTTTTGATGAGGAGAATAGCCGAGAAAAGCACATTCCACAGATTGTGCAGTGAGCTTGGTGCGTTCGTGTGGAGGAAGATGGACATAACACGTACAACCGAGGATACGAAGAGTGGAGTAATCGGGTGGATGACCAAATAATCGAGTGAAAGGAGATTCATTATTTATGGAAGGAGATGGTAATCTGTTTATAAGATGAACAGTAGTGGAAAGGGCTTCACACCAAAATCATGATGGCACATGTGACTCTAGTAAAAGAGTGCGGACAACATCTAGCAAATGGCGATTTTTCCGTTCAGCCACCCCGTTTTGTTGAGGGGTTAATGGGCATGATCTTTGAGATAAAATGCCATTGGATTGTAAGAATTCCTGAAATAAGTGTGATGTGTATTCCCCCCCATTATCACAGCGAAGAATCTTGATTTTGGAGGAGAATTGGGCCTGGACATAAGCATTAAAGAATTTGAAAGTGGNAAAGACTTCATCTTTTGAGCGCAAAAAATAGACCCAAGTGAAACGACTATAATCATCAATAAAAGTTACAAAATATTTGTAATTAGCATGAGAGGTAACTGGTGCCACTCCCCAAACATCACTATGGATGATATCGAATGGTTGTGTTTCAGTCGACTGATGTGTTGGAAAAGGTAGAATTTTACTTTTGCCAAGCTTACCAAGAAATGCAATCAAAATGAATATTATTAAGAGATGGAATGTGTTTATTTCCAAGAAAACCAGATTTGAACATATCATGGAGAACATTTGAGTTAGGATGCCCAAGGCGCTTATGCCACACTTGGTGATCAACCACAACAGAATTACAAGAGACTAAAGGCAAAGAAAGACTTAGAGACAACGAGAAATGGATGGGAAAAAGGCATCCAACTTTACACCCCTTCGCGATTATCTTCCCCGAGTGTTGATCCTGCACAAAACAACCAGACTATGAGAATTGAACTCGGCAATCATTGTCGACTAATTGACCGACAGAAATAAGATTACTGGTGAGACCAGGAGCAACAAAGACATTTGATAGGAATGGAGAAATATCACTAGTTTCTGTTATAGGCAATTGATTACCACCAGCAGTATGTATTGTCAGATTCCCCGAATAGTTTTTTATATTAGTAAGGAATTGAGCATTGTTGGTCATGTGGTTGGAAGCCCCAGAATCAAAGTACCATGGGGAAGAGGAGTTACCTGATAATCCCAAAGCAGAAAAAGCTGAAATTATCATTTGTTGAACCATTTCAGGGGCAAAGTTGGAGCATCAGTAGTAGCATTTGGATGGACAGGTGAGGGATTGGCAGAACTATTGGGAATAGAAGAAACAGTCGTGGTTGTAAAAGCTGTTGCAGGTCGTCGTGGTGGCCTTATTGGGCATTCCTTAATAATATGACCATCCTTTTTACAATAGTTGCAGAATTTTTTCGGACAGGTTGAAGCATAATGGCCAAATCGCTTGCAACTAAAGCATTGAATAATACTCATGTCATGGCGTCGTGACTTCCCTTGTGCCACGTATGCGAATGGAACAGTAGACAGTCTTTGGTCTTCAATGATGGACTGTGTAAGAAGATGTTGTTCTTCACGTAACAACTCATTAAGACATGCATCCAACGATGGGACAGGATCTCTATGCATGAGATTGGACCGGATACCTTCAAAGTCAGATCGCAATTTCATAAGAAATTGGTCACGTTTAGTAATCTCATGATTTGTTTGTACGGAACTGAGACCTTCGGAAGGCAAGTTTGCATAAACTATATCAATGTATTCAGCCCAAGGTTCATGAATTGAAAGTAAAGATCAGAGATAGAGAGACTATCCTGTTTAAAATTACCGATGTTGTGCTCAAGTTGGAATCGACGAGCTGCATTATTTTGACTATAAATTTTCTTCAGGTAAGACCACATTGTGCTTGCAGTCTTGTAAGGACGAAGATTCAGGACAATGTTCGAATCCACTGAACTTAGGATACAGGCCATGACTTGAGCATCTTTGACGGCCCACTTAGCATGAGCGACCTTATCTTTGTCTTTGTCAGGAGCGCGAGTGCTGCCATCAACATGACCCTACAAATCTTTTCCGGTGACAAAAATCTCGAATTGGAATGCCCAAGCGGAGTAGTTTTTTCGTTAAGGCGAACGAACAAGACATCATATTTTTCGGAAGCCATAGAGCTAGGAAACACAGAGACGGGAAGATTTGGGAATCGAAAGTTCGGAAGTCGAAAGTCGAGAGTCGAGAGTCGAGAACACGAGACTGAAAAAAAACGCAAACTAGGTTTGGGAATCGTAACCTAGACTGATACCATGTTAAATTTAGAAAGGATTGAGCCAGAAAACTTTGTTCCCTCTTACTGGAGAACTTTCATATATATACAAATAATTACAATCTGTCAAGCTGATTTTCAGCCCACTAAATAAGCTAAAATATCATATACATTTATTACATTTAATTATCCTAATTAAGAGAATAACCAGCCTACTAAATAAGATAAAATATCATATACATTTATTACATTTAATTATCCTAATTAAGAGAATAACCGTTTCATATCTTTTTCATTCATTGACAGTGAACTCTTTGATGGGTGTCGCACCCCATAATAACTTAATGTGCATAAAGAATGTAGTATAGACTAGGAAGTGACTCCTAGGTCGTCTTTCAAGGACCAAATGTGGTTCATGTCTTAGGTCTAACATGTAGTGGAGGGGTTTGAAAGTGTTCTTGCAAGGAAAATTAAATTAAATTAAAACTAGAAATTAAATACGACCAAACATAATTGAAAACATTTAAATAAATGAACAGGCAAGAAGACAAAACGGTCCTACAGATGACCGAATGGTTCTACATTGAAACCGAACGATCTCTAAAGCAAATGTAAAATTGGAAATGCAGGAAGATAAAGAAACCAAACAGAGTAAAAATCATAGTGAACAGGAACAATAAACCGAACATAAAAGACAACATAGTGAACTGAAAGAGTAAACTAAACAATGCAAAAGA
>NC_028358.1:39086066-39127232 GCF_000741045.1 Vigna radiata var. radiata | reverse complement strand
ATGCCTCTTAAGAAAAGAATTGACGCTACTTTCCTTCCAGTTACTTGAATCAATTTAAAAGCAAATTAATGTGTGTAAAGGTAAGCTACCGTAACGCGTGTAATTCAACCCATTGTAACAGCGTAAAAAGAAGTTAAAGCATAGAAGTTCTACAACGTTCAAAAGCCAAAAACCCCAATAAATGAGAGTGGTGGCTGGATGCTGCAAAAGCAACCCTCCCCCCTCCTCCCCGATCAATTGAATGTTCATTTCCTAATATATATGGCGGTTGTTGCCAGCGAGACAACAATGTGTGCCCTCAACCTGCTGGATGAACATGGGCTGCTTCACGTGCTGCACTGGATGATGAAGGTGAATAGGCTAGCTACTTTCTTTTTGCAGAACGCACCTCCTTCAAGACCGTGGCAGCACCTCTTTAAGCTGCTGGATTGTTGAAGCCCACAAGCAACTGTTGTTGCTGGATCGTGGTTCTGTGTGCTTGGAGGCTGCTGGTGTGAAGCTGGACCGAGACCGTGCAGGACATGCTGCTGCTACCTTGCTGTTGGGCCTAGCTTACTTCCAAGCTGCTGAACGAAAGAGTTACTTCCTCAAGCAGCTGCAGGTCGTGTGTCATCAAAATCCCATTTCTTTCCCACGTGAATGCTGCTGCTAGATGTGGAGGTTGCAGCTTTGTTTCTTCTAAATGAAGATATATAGTAGTGTGGGCCGTGGCACACTTTCCATCATGTACCAGCCTTGCTAGATGACTTCAATTCAACAGTGCATGCTCTGATTAAAATCAACGTACAAATCAAAATAACATCTTGGATTTCCTTGCTGGCCGTGACAGTTTGTTCTTTCATTTAATGTAAAATGGAATGTGTCCTTTAGTGGGCCGTGGTGCTCCCTGTGGAAATGGAATGCGCTTCAGCCAGCCTTGCCTTGCTGGACGTGTGAAGATGCAACTCGTGCACATATCTGGATCTGCACCTATTATATTTTTTTTTCCAAGCCATGAGAACATTTCTCCTAGGCCGTGGACTCCTTCCAGCTGCAGCCTTCTACCTTTTCCATGGGTCGTGGCATATTTTTGAATGCTAAAGACCCACGTGCATCCAAATATTAATTGCCCAAGAGTCTTGCTAGATGTTCTCCAAGTCCAAATAAAAATGAAATGCAAGTGGGTGGTGGCTACACCTCAATTAATCTCTAAATGTCCCAAATTGTATTTCCAAAAAATTTCCTGTAATTAATAATGCAAATAATTAGCTCAGATAATTCAAATTAATTAAAATAAGAATTTTTGGTCAAATTATGCACAATTAGCAAGAATGGGAAAATACTAGATATTCAAGCACAATTCTCTGATTAAATTCGGTACAATAAGCTAAGTGAAATCGAGAAAATATTGACTCATCAAAATAGACCACACTTAGTCGTTTGCACTCCTGGGCAAAATCAAGACACAAATCAGGGAATAGTTCAGAGGACATCAGAGGTACGACACAATATCAGCACACAGAAAACAAAGACTGACAAGGACAGAAGCAGAATTACACACTCCTCAAGAAATCTGGGACAAGAAAAGAAGTAGACAGCATCCAACACAGAATCAGAGAAAGCAAATACTCATGAAGTCATCCAAGCAATTCAAGACATGGCAAAATGATCAATCAGCTCAAGAGGTGAATCAAAAGCAACAGACCCTCACAGATGCACACATCAGTGTTTCTCTCAAGTGTCTAGGATAAACAATGTCAACTCAATGCACTCAAGAAAGCGGGCAACAAACAAACTTGGCAAGCCTCTAATATCAACACTCAAAACATATATGCATGTTCAAATCAAAAGGTCTTTTATGGGTGAAATGGGGCCAAAGACAAGGGAGGATAAATATGGATAAGAAGCTATAAACCAAAAAGAATAGAGGAGCAATGGGGAACAAGTGAAAACAAAGTTAAATCACACCCAAAACCTCTAATTCAATCCTCTTTTTGACTCCATTATTCACATTTTTTTTTATTTTTCTCATTTTTCTTTGTTTTTGTTTTTTTTTTCATTTATCATCTTGTCTCTTTTCTTTTCTCTCTATCTAGAACACAAATTTCAAGAGGCAAGATGTACACATATTTACAAAACAAAAGCAAGAAGAGGAACCAACTAGCCAATTCTCTGAATCTCCCAGGAGACCACACTTATTCTCAAAACACTTCCAAAGCTCCAAAATTTCCTAAGGTTAAGGTAATCATGGTTTTTCAGTTAGGGTTGGTGTATGAACTTCAAAACAAAGAAATGGGGAAAGCATAGGCTCAAAGGGGTTATCAAAGGATCAAAACAAGGTAGGCTTATTTGGCTAGAGAGGCTCAAGAACAAAACTGCCTTTATCATTTTCAAATATGCATATCAATCAAGAATTATCAACAAGAGTCAAGCCAAGGCATATG
Organism: Vigna radiata var. radiata; assembly: GCF_000741045.1. NCBI lineage: Eukaryota > Viridiplantae > Streptophyta > Magnoliopsida > Fabales > Fabaceae > Vigna > Vigna radiata. The sequence continues at coordinate 39,124,809 of NC_028358.1, read as the reverse complement.
TGCAAGCAATCAAGAGACATATCACATACAAGGAAGAACATAAAGTGGCTCAAATTTCACATAGGTATTTCTGTCAGAATCAATCACTCTCTCAAACATCATGATCATCTTCCAATCAGAGAAAAGCAAGGATGCAAACCGATCAGAGTATCAATGAAGTGAAAGATAAATCTACAACCTAAACCAAGTCTAGAAATCAAGAGAAACAGGTAAAACTATACACAAAACAAAACAAAAACTACCTAGAAAATAAAAAAATTTAACGTAGAAAACATAAACTAAATTAAAGAAAATAGAAATCTCCCCCAATAGACCACACTTAAATTACACAGTGTCCTCAATGTGTCACAAGCATAAGATCACAATCATAACGGTCAATAGATCAAGGACAAAGGCAATAAAAGTAAGGAAAGGGGGAGAAGTGAAAAGAAAACTCCCCTGGTCATGGTGACAGTTGCCAATTTTGGACTGTCAGGGAGAGGTCTTCCACCATTGGATTCAGCAAGGAAGTCTTGAGGAGGAACTGCTTTAGTCTCCAAATTTGATCAAGCAGGGAGATGTCCTCCATAGCTAGATCTAAGAAGTAATGATTATTGATGAGTGGGTTCAGCTAGTGCCTATTGATGTTGAAGCTTCCGTGTATGCTTGCACCTTTGTTTTCTACTGTGGGTGTTTGTTGATCAAATTCATGTGTACCTCCTGCAACATGGTTAGTGTAATGTGGTTCCAAAGAAATGACATGCAGGGGTATAACACCCAATCCCAGTGTAACATGTTGAACATCAGATATACTCTTAAAACATGAATCAATTTCAAATGTAGAAACAATATCAACAACAGGCTCAGATTCATGTTCCATGCATGGACAATAAACATTAAGACAAGATGACAAAAGTTGTTTCTCATCATGCAAAGAATGGAAATCAAAAGCATGCTCATCAACATCATGATCATCAACATACCTATCAATGGCATAATCATCAACAATAGAATCACTCATAGGTATGTCTACCTCCACTTCCCTGAAAGTTGTTAGAGTGGTGGAAGGTGAAGCTGGTCTACCTATCTCAATAGTGGAGCTCATATCTGCCTGGTCCTCCAATTCTTCATCAGTGTCCTCAGGTGCAAGAGTAAGGACATAGGAGTATGGGAAAGTAGATGGCGAGTAGTAAGATCATGACTTTGCTCCCCATCTCCTATGTTGACGACACCAACATCAGCTGGAAGCTGAACAACCTGAAATGGGGATTCCTCTGAAACATAAGATTGTTCCTCAACAAGCTGAGTGGCCATCTGCCCCATCTGATCAATCAAACTCTGAATGGAATCTCTAAGTTCCTACTGAAACTCCTGAAACTGCATAATCAGATCTCTGGTTTCCTATTGAAACTGCTGACACTGCATAATCTGAGTTCTGGGTTTCCTACTGAAACTGCATATTATGAGCAGTCATCTATCTCAATAACTCCTTCAATGTAGGCTCAGAAGTAGTGGAAGGATGAGGAGTTGCTTCGGCAGGCTGATATGACTGCAGCTGTTGTAGCTCCTGGGCTTGTGGAGAAGACATACAAGAATTCTGGAATGGCTAATATTCTTGTGGAGCATCACACCATCCCAAGCTAGGGTCATTCCATCCATGATCGTTGTTGTAACCATACTGAACAGGAAAGAATTCATCCAAGAACATATGCTTAAGATCTTCCCAAGAAGTGATGGATCCTGGAGGAAGACAATACAACCAATCCCTTGCTACTTCTTGTAATGAATGCGAAAATTCCCTTAAAAACATGTGATCATCAGGGACGTGAGGAGGTTGCTTTGAAGAGAAAATGGTGTAGAACTCTTCCAAATGTTTGTGTGGGCATTCACCTGCAAAACCATGAAACTTAGGTAACAAGTGTATCAGTCCAGAGGTGAGAACGCAATGAACATCATCCTCATAATGTGTAAACGGCTCCCAAAGAGCACTCTCATGAGTTGGAGGATGAGCCATATTGTTCTCAACATAAAAATCAGCAGGAGAACCATAATCAGAGCAATATGCAGGAGGAAAATCATAATCACAGGTGCTGGCAGAATAAGCATCATTCACTGAATCAAAATAGGTAGACATGGAAAAAGAAAGTAGGGGGAAAAGAAGAATGCAGTTAAAATATGCAACTACAACTATCTAAATGCAACACACATGACACCACACATAAAACAGAACATCACACTCACAAGACAAGACAAAACACAACACACACTAACACAACAAAAGACCTAAGACTGAACCGTTGGTCCCCGGCAACGGCGCCAAAATTTGATGGGTGTCGCACCCCATACAAATTTAATGTGCATAAAGAATGCAGTATAGACTAGGAAGTGACTCCTAGGTCGTCTCTCAAGGACTAAATGCGGTTCGAGTCTTAGGTCTAACACGTAGTGGGGGGGTTTGAAACTGTTCTTGCAAGGAAAATTAAATTAAATAGGCTTAATACCTCCATTGGTCCTCATATTTGTATGTCAATCTCAGTTTGGTCCTCAAGTTTTGAATTGTCTCAATTGGGTCATAATTTTTGTAAAAATGCACACATTTTACCCTAACCGTTAAGTTGTCTCAAACGGTGTTAATTGATGCTGAGATGAATTTTTTATTTTAGGCTTAATTCCTCCCTTGGTCCTTATGTTTGTGTGAAAATCTTAGTTCAGTCCTTAAGTTTTTCCTCAAGTCCTTATGAAATGCAAACATTTTACAACATTTTACCCCAACCATTAAGTGTATTGAGACGACATTAACTTTGAATTGAGTTGTAATTTTTTTTTGTTTTAAAATTATTAAATCCACGTGGCTATGGTCTTTCTTTTTCCTTCCAATCACTTATCACACTTTTTCCTCAAGTCCTTATGAAATGCAAACATTTTACCCCAACCGTTAAGTGTATTGAGACGGCGTTAACTTTGAATTGAGCTGTAATTTTTTTTTTATGTTTTAAAATCATTAAATCCACGTGGCTATGCTCTTTCTTTTTCCTTCCAATCACTGATCATATTTCACTCATTCCTCCACCCTCAAACCTTCAAACCCCCCGACTCACACCTTTTCTCCCTCTCAAACTAAAAAATGTCGTCGTTGTCGACAGTTCAAAAATTATGACCCAATTGAGACAGTTCAAAACTTGAGGACCGAACTGAGATTTTCACACAAACATAAGGACCAAGAGAGGGATTAAGCCTAAAAAAAAATAAAAATCATCTCAACATCAATTAACGCCGTTTGAGACAACTTAACGGTTAGGGTAAAATGTGTGCATTTTTACAAAAATTATGACTTAATTGAGACAGTTCAAAACTTGAGGGCCAAACTGAGATTTGCACACAAATATGAGGACCAATGGAGGTATTAAGCGAATTAAATACGACCAAACATAATTGAAAACATTTAAATAAATGAACAGGCAAGAAGACCAAACGGTCCTACAGATGACCGAACGATTCTACATTGAAATCGAACGATCTCTAAAGCATATGGGAAAATTGGAAATGCAGGAAGATAAAGAAACCGAACAGAGTAAAAATCATAGTGAACAGGAACAATAAACCGAACATAAAAGACAACATAGTGAACTGAAAGAGTAAACTAAACAATGCAAAAGACAAATATCGAAACGCAATTAAAGCTATTAAAATGCAACACTCAATTTAAAAGATGAAAAACAATTAAACATGTAATGTAAAATATTCTGAGGCAAAAGAAAAATATGAAAACATAAAGTTGCTTCTACCATTTAATGTAACCATTTGCACCTCCCAAAAGAAATTAAAATTGCAATTGCTTCTAAAATCCCTCTACTAGTCGTGACACACTTGTTCAAAGCAATGAATGAAGGTTCTTCTCTCAACCTCACCACCGTAAACCATACACCTAATCCTATCTAATCACCTCTCTATTCTTCAAATAAATAAAAGAAAAGAAAGTTAGCTACACCTACAACTACCCAACGTCCCATCATTACAAACTGCAACCCTTTTCTCAAAGAAAACTAAATAGAAAACTAAATGATGATCTAAATGGATGGCGGTGCACCTCCTGGATGAAAACCATGAAACCTCCTCCTTCAAATAAAATCAATGCCTCTTAAGAAAAGAATTGACGCTACTTTCCTTCCAGTTACTTGAATCAATTTAAAAGCAAATTAATGTGTGTAAAGGTAAGCTACCGTAACACGTGTAATTCAACCCATTGTAACAGCGTAAAAAGAAGTTAAAGCATAGAAGTTCTACAACATTCAAAAGCCAAAAACCTCAATAAATGAGAGTGGCGGCTGGATGTTGCAAAAGCAACCCCCCCGGTCAATTGAATGTTCATTTCCTAATATATATGGCGGCTGCTGCCAGCGAGACAACAATGTGTGCCCTCAACCTGCTGGATGAACATGGGATGCTTCACGTGCTGCACTAGATGATGAAGGTGAATGGGCTAGCTGCTTTCTTTTTGAAGAATGCACCTCCTTCAAGACCGTGGCAGCACCTCTTCAAGTTGCTGGATTGTTGAAGTCGATAAGCAACTACTCTTGTTGGATCGTGGTTCTGTGTGCGTGGAGGCTGCTGGTGTGAAGCTGGACCGAGACCGTGCAGGACGTGCTGCTGCTAGCTTGCTGTTGGGCCTAGCTTACTTCCAAGCTGCTGCACGAAATAGTTGCTTCCTCAAGTAGATGCAGGTCGTGTGTCATCAAAAGCCCATTTCTTTCCCACGTGAATGCTGCTGCTGGATGTGGAGGTTACAGCTCTTTTTTTTCTAAATGAAAATATATAGTAGCGTGGGTCGTGGCACACTTTCCATCATGTGCCAACCTTGCTAGATGACTTCAATTCAACAGTGCGTGCTCTGATTAAAATCAACCTACAAATCAAAATAACATCTTGGATTTCCTTGTTGGCCGTGACAGTTTGTTCTTTCAGTTAATGTAAAATGGAATGTGTCCTTTAGTGGGCCGTGGTGCTCCCTGTGGAAATGGAATGCGCTTCAGCCAGCCTTGCTTTGCTGGACGTGTGAAGATGCAACTCGTGCACGTATCTGGATCTGCACCTATTATATTTTTTTTTCCAAGCCATGAGAACTTTTCTCCCAAGCCATGGACTCCTTCCAGCTGCAGCCTTCTACCTTTTCCATTGGTCGTGGCATATTTTTAAGTGCTAAAGACCCACGTGCCTCCAAATTTTAATTGCCCAAGAGTCTTGTTAGATGTTTTCCAAGTCCAAATAAAAATGAAATGCAAGTGGGTGGTGGCTACACCTCAATTAATCTCCAAATGTCCCAAATTGTATTTCCAAAAATTTCCCTGTAATTAATAATGCAAATAATTAGCTCAGATAATTCAAATTATATAAAATAAGAATTTATGGTCAAATTATGCACAATTAGGAAAAATGGGAAAATACTAGACATTCAAGCACAATTCCGTGATTAAATTCGGTACAATAAGCTAAGTGAAATCGAAAAAACATTGACTCATCACTCTCATTTATTGAATTGATTCTCTTTATTGATATATGCTTATTTCATTAATTGTTAGGATTTTTCCTCTATACTCTATGCATTGTCGTGTTTAACTCATTCATGGCATGATTATTGGTTTCTGTGATATGGACACATACAGAGGAATCTAGATCTGGGGAATTGCTCCCAAGGGAACTATTGCCTAGACATAGGGATAAAACGTTTGGTTATTTTAAGCTTATGTGCGTATGTAATGCAGAATTAATTGCTAGGGAGACAAGACATTGTAAACTAGTAATTAATGATAGGCTTTCTTCGCTCAGACATCGGGTTTTAAGTAAATTAGAAAGTGATATTAGCATTAATGAAAAAGTAGAATTCGTATATACATGAGAGTGAACTTAGTGAAGTCTATACACCAACAACATATTTATCTAATATTTTCAATATCATCCATTCACCTTTGTGCTTCTGTTCAATTGATCCAATTGCATACATATTTACTTTAATTGTTTTTGCATTAAAAAACCCAAAATTCGTTCACCAATGTCTTAATTAGTTAAGAAATATCATAACTATTTAGTGTCGTGAGTCTCTTGAGAAATGATGTTGGTCTTACCATTATTATTACTTGATACGATTTGGTACACTTACCGATATCTTAGTACCGCACTTGAACCTATGGTTGGTGTTCGTCGTAGTTGGATGAAGCCGCATTTGGAAGTGCGGTTGACGCTCACCGCAATGCGATTGGTGTTCACCGCGGTTGGAATTGCGGTTTAGGATTTTTTATTACTTTTTTTCCTTTATTATATTTAATTAAATTTTTATTTAATTTGTTTTAAATTTAAAATTTGTATATATAGATATTGTATATTATTTAGTATTTATATTTATTTTTAGTATTAAATTTGTTTAGAAAATAAAAGTATGAAATATTATGTTAGTATATTAAATTTATTTTTTTTAATATTATATATATATATATATATATATATATATATATATATATATATATATATATATATANATATATATATATATATATATATATATATATATATATATATATATATATCAGTTCAAATGTTTATAGCTTTGTGTAATTAATCTATTCTAGTAACTAAATTATAACGCAATTCTAAAAAAGTTATTTTAGTGTTGGTTTGTTTTTTTTTTTAATTTTGAAAATCATTCTTTTTATATTTTTCGTATTTTGGAATTATTTAGAATATATTTTCAGACGACGCAGATGGTCCAAAGTAAAAATAGTTACATATTTTTCTTCATAATGAAAAATCAATATTTTTATTCAAATTAAAAATCAAAATAAATAAACTTTTTATAATTTTTGTATTTTTGAATTTATTTAAAAATATTGTCCACTATGCGAGCGATTGAACAAACACAAGGATATTCATGTGTGTGCGTGTCTTTAATATTTTTTTAATACCAAAAGGTCTAGTAATAAAAACAATCGAGGCAATGGTGTGGTGTGCAAAAAGGACCCAACATAACAAGATAAGAAAAAAACTAAATAGCAAATGTAAATAATGGCCCAGCCCAGGCAATAAAATCAAACAAATAGGGTTGAGAAAAATCAAAGGGGGTGCACCATAGCAAATATTGTTCCACCCACAACACATCAAACTCTATAATGGTGGAAACATAAAATATGGGTACGAAAAGAAGGACCAAAACGGCCCAACTAAACTTACAAACAAAATGAGGTATAAATCTGAAAGGGCATTGATCCCTCCACCTCCCCAATTCCACCCTCCACCTCCCCATTTCTTTTTGACTTTTCCTTAATTATAAAACTAACCTTTCTTTTATTTTTTTTTTACTTTTTTAACTCTCTTAATTAATTAATCCTAATTTTTACTTTACTTTTTCACCTTCACAGACTTTCGAAGTTTCGAAGACAGCCCCACCTCCCCTTCCCTTCGCATTCTCACCCCACGCAGACCTTTCATTTTCTAAAAGTTTTAAACTTTTCCAGTCATTTCTTCCTCTGCTTTGTTAGCTTTTGGTGTGTGCAGCGGTTCAGCGGTTGTGCGCGGCGATCCGATGATTGTGTGCGGCGGTGCGGTACGGTGGTCGTGGCTCTGTAGTTTCGTTTTTGCCTGCGGGTGTGTGCAGCGGTGCAGCGGCGGTGGTGCGGCTTGAGTGTGCGGCGCGGTGGTGCGGCACGGTGGTGCAACGCGGTGGTGCGGCGTGGTGGTTGTTGCTTCGTTTCGTTTCTGCCACCATCTACGAGAGGTTAGTTTTCATTGCGCGTTGATTTCTTGGTTTGTAAATGTATGTGATTTAGAGTTTAAGATTGTGTGGATTTTTCTCTGTTTGTGCGCGATTGTTGTTTGTTTTGCTTCGTTTCATGCTCTGATGTTCTGGTTGTGTGTGCGTAGGAGGAAGAAGACATACCTTAACGGATGTCGACATCTGTTGACGGATAATCAGATCCGTTTAAGGGTTTAGGCTATTTTTAACAGTGAATTACCGTACCTCTTGTTGGTATCGGAGGGGTTAATTTTCGAAGAGTAGACACGCAGCGGAATTAAAACACAGAGAGCGTAAAGCGTATTAGGTCACAGTTGAAATGATTTTGGTCCTTTTTAGAAAAGTAATTTTCTTTCAGAAAATTAACCAAACAGTTGATGTGCGTTAAATAAAATAAGTGTAGGGAGTAGAAAAATCACAGATATTTTTATACTGGTTCAATTCAACAGAATCTACGTCCAGTCATTAATCACTACAAGTAGTGATTAACAGTTCCACTAAAATTGGTTTAACATATTTGATGAGTCGTTATTTCTTGAACCATATTTAGTTTATTGCACTTAAATAAACAAGGGAATTGTGTTTAATTGTCTGTTATTTCCCCGTTTTTCGAATTCTGCTTAATTTGGTCGGAAATTCGTATTTTCGCTAATTTGGATATTTTGAGCTGATTAAGCGTATTTTTNGTTANAGGGAAATTNTGGAAATATCATNTGGAGCATTAGGATATGGCGTGGCACATTCAAGACTCAATATTTAGTCATTTAGATTTTAATTAAAGTTGTAATTTCGTTTTCTAGAAACCCTTGATTAGAATTAGGTGTTTTGGACCCTTTTAAGGGCATTTTTGTAAAAACCAATTGTGGGGGCCATGTGGCATCTCTTTAGGGCTGACTTGTAGTGTGTGGACCCCACCAAATGTGAAACTCTTGGTATTTGGGGTGTGAAAACCGAGCCACACAAATGAGAGACCCATAGCTCATGGTTTTTGCTTCTTTCTTCTAGGGTTTCTCTTGTTTTGAACATGCTCTCATGGGTGCTTGCTTGGTGCATGGTTTTGGACCATTTTCAATGAATATTATGAAGATTTTCTTCTTTCCTTGACTCACTCTTGGTTGTCTTAACTCATTGGTGGTGAAAATCCATTCATTCCTCCTTCCATTTGCTTGTTTTTGATGTTTGAAGCTTGAGTTTTTAAGCTTGTCTTTGCTTTTCTATGGTGGTTGTTGGATTTGAGTGACTTTAGATTTTCGTTTCCTCTTCCATTGCTGCTGTTCCTCACGTTTTTGTTTGCATTTTATTTGGTTGGATGATAAAAATGGAGTTCCATGTGAGTTTTGGGTTGAAAAGAGCTTAACTTGATGTGTGGGTGTTGTGGTTTGGGCTCTTTCTTCTTATTTTTCGGTTTGGATGTTTGAAGCAAGGATGGAACCAGACTTTAGGGTTGTTATTGTGGCTGGAAAGAGCTGGAATTGATAGCTTGGTGTTCATTTTCGTTTTTACAAAGAAACTTGAAGAAATGGAAGATTTGGTTAGGTTGAAGTAGCATATGTTTGGGTTTATTGTTCATGACTTGTTTTGAATTGGATTCCTTGAGTTTTATGGTGTATGTTTCAGTAAAATGGAGGAAGAAAACATGAATGGTATGTTGGTAGGGAAAGAAAAACGAAAATGGAGATAGGAAGGAGGAGAGAAGGTGCATTAAGTTTTTACCCGATTTGGACAAGCACAAAAGATGCTCACTTTCACTCTAGGAATGTTTCCACTTTTGAATTTTGTCTTTTCCTTGCTTGTTCCAACCATGAATCACCATGAGAATGAAGGATGTTTGAGATTATTTTCTTTGCTTTTACTTTGCTTACATGGCACCTTGGGTGAAGCACCTTAAGTATCTTTCATTTACACTTTGGTTTGAAGCATTTTTTTTGGCAATTCCACTTGTAGCTCACGTAAATTGTGTCTTGGTGTGTGGTTCCATTTTATTTTTCTGCATGGGAAGAGTGAGAGGACGAATTTATGGTGTTTGGAAGGCACATGTTAATTTCCTTGAAAAATGGTGCACATGGGAGAAGAAGTCAACACATTTTGTGGCTTATAGAAGGTGAAATTGAAGTTTGACTTGGGTGCATGGTGACTCACGGCCATGTGTTTTTCCTTGGCCAATTGGACTTTTAATTTATATGTTAATTGAACCTTGGTTCACATAAATTACTAGAAGTTAAATAGGCTTGTTAATTTCTCTTGTTTTCACTTAGTTCAATTAGTAGGTTGAGTTGTTTTTCGTCCACTTAATTTAGTGTTGCATTTTAATGGCTTTCATTGTGTTTGGATATTTATCTATTGCAGTGTTCAATTTACTTTTTCCGTTCACTACGTTATCTATTTTGTTTGGTTTCTTTACCTTCTTGCATTTCCATTTTCCTCACTTGATTTAGAGATAGTTTGGTCTCAATGTAGAATCGTTCGGTCATCTGTAGGACCGTTCGGTCTTCATGCTTTGTCCATTTATTTTTAAGTTTTCAAGTATGTTTGATTGCTTTTAATTTTCAGTTTTAATTTAATTTAATTTTCCTTGTAAAAACCTTTCACAACCCCCCCCCCCACTTCGTGTTAGACCTAAGACTCGAACCACATTTGGTCCTTGAGAGACGACCTAGGGGTCATTCCCTAACTATACTGCATTTCTCATATGCAATCAAATTTTTATGGGCCGCGACACCCATCAAGATTACAAACAAATTAACAGAAATAGAACAAAAAGAACCACTCTACCAAAAACTACAAGTTGCTTTTTTAAGTATTTTCCTATTACATTCAAAAACTACAAGTTGCAGCATCATCAAAACTTATCTTCAGGTTTTACCAATACTCCCTTATTGGTAACACCTCTCTAGCGCTCAAGTATCTCCTTTCCACCACCAGGCAGCAAACACTGCAAACACGAACAGGGAGAATGATAAGAAGAATTCTGTATAGTTGCAACTTTCTTCCACAAGGCCAACAAAACCCTAATTCTCACACCAACGATTCTCACAGAAAATTCTGTGAAAGAAAAAAGAACACAAAAAGAATTTGAAAAACCAATAATCAAACAGAAAGGAGAGAGAGCAGAAACGAGAGATAGCAGAAGTGAGAAAAAAGTTAGGTTTTTTACTAGAAGATTAGAATTAAAATTAATCTATAAATTAAATTTTACCTAAGGATATAATAGAAATATAAATAAAAAATAAAAATAAAAATAAAAAAAGAAGGGATAAAAGTGACATGGGGAGGTGGAGGTCCAAGAGGGTGGAGGTGCAGGAATCAACGCCCAATCTAAAAATAGTGGTGGTGCCCAGAGAGAGATTTCTTCTTGCACCCCTATATTTTCTTCTTGCACTATATATGTAAATGACATAAATATTCATTAAAAATGATTCAAAACCCTAATATTTTGTTATTTCAAAGCAAGAGCATCGCACCTCCATACAGGCTTTACACATTGCAAGAAGTATCTAGATTGTATGATTTGGTATGAAAAAGTACTTCAAGTTTGGATCCAAAATCACATAAGAGACTGCACAAGTCGGTATGCTAACTAAATCAATATGCTACGGATTTAACAATATGTAATGCATTCAGAATTCAAAAAAAATTGCACTAGACATCCCTTCCCCCATAAACAACCCATCAATAATAGAAATTTAATCAAACCTTTCTTCTTCACTTTGTCAACGATTCTCATAGGATACCACCAAATAGAGGTCTGATGCCTTTAATAATGGAAGTGCGATGAAGCTTTTATGGAGGTGTAGGTGCAATGCGATGAAGCTTAAGAGGCTACCACCAAATATGGAGGTGCAATGCAGTGTAATCTTCCTTCCGACTATAGAGAAGAACCCTTCCAACAACAACGGTGGTGCAAGGTATAAAAGTGCAAATTATGGAGGTGCAGCGACACTCTCATGAGGAAGAGGGGCTTGTGTTAAGATTTTTATTATTTTTTAATCAAGGGTAATATTGTGAGAAGCAATATGGGTATGAGGTGAAGGAAAAAATTATGGGGGTGTAAGAAGAAATAGCCTGCTAAAGTAAGACCAAATGGTTTAGCCCATCACTCTTCTGAAAAAGAATTTAACTATACCTCAAAACACTTTACTTCAAGAATATAAGAAAAGTTAAACACTAGCTCAAAGTGTCTTAGACTTAGAGTGGCTAAAACATGAACATCCATTATATAACAACCAACATCCACTTTGTTACTTATCCTAAATAATATGGAACTTTACAAAATACATAGTTTTCAATCAATTTCAACCTTACCTAAACAAACCTTTCTATTATTTAGTTTCTCTCTTTTATATATACACATACTTTACTCTTAATATTTGCATGTAATTTCTGAATATCAATAATATAAGGATAGGTTATTGTTCTTGTATTCTTTCTTCTCTTGTTTTCAAATTTCTTCACATGTTGATTGCGAGATTTTGTTTATATATAAGCCTATTATAAAAAAATATATTTCAACTAAAATATCATTATAAAATTCAAAGCTTTTTTATACATTAGTAGAAAAAAGAGATTCTATGACGACTTATTATGACAAGTGAAATTTACCTATCATAATAAGTCGACAGGTGACATTTTTATAATAAAAGTAAGAGTTATTATGACATACTTTTGAGAGACCTATAATAATAGGTGGGCGTAGTGACAATTTTGAAATTATGTTCAAAAGGTAATAGGTCTAGGAAGACTTGTTATAGTAGGTCTTATTATAACTCTTAGTTCACCACCTATCATAATATGTTAGACGCGAGACATTTTCGTAATAAAGTTCAAAAGGTATTATGACAAGTACTAAACTATCTATCATGGAATATGAATCCCTAATTTCTTCCTCTTTTCACGTTCTCTTCATTTTCACAATCTGATTCATGTGTCCTTTATTCACGTTATTCATTTCTCAGTTCATCTTTATTTCTCTTGTTCACATTGTTCTTCTCTTCTCTTCACTTTACATTCTTCTCGCATTGCATTGACGTCGTGAACTCCCTCCATGATTGACTCTCCACGCCATCATCTGCAAGACACCTTCTTTTGCAATTAAGTTTTCTCCTTTCCTCTACTTAGGATTGCAAATTTCGAGTACTTGTTACCATTCAATATTTGCTTCAATGTAAAGTTGTAATATATATATATATATATATATATATATATATATATATATATATATTGTTCATATTCTATTGTCGTTATTCCAACATAGACCTTCGACAAATCTTGCACTTAACCAACAAGACGAAAGTACATGAAAAAAAAGAACTTGGTCGCCCTTAGTAAAAAAACATTATTTCATAAGTCATTGGAATAAAGTTTTTTACTACTTTATGCTGGTTAAAAATGACAAGCATTTGTGTTGAGCTTTAAACATGTAAACAGAATGTGAAGGACCATTTAAAATAACTTATGAGAAAAGTAACTTTAAAACAGACATAATTCACTATTTTTAAGTCGAACACTAACCATATTGGTTAGGATTGGTGAAAAGAAAAGGGGAAAAAGTTGCGAATTAGTGAGATTGGTGAGGAAGAGAGTTGTACTTAAATTGTTGAATATTTTGAAAGCTCTCTTAACTCAAGGACTTTGTATTCCGGAAAAAGCAATTTTTCTTGTTAGCCCAACCTTATTACAAGCCTTGAAAAAGTCCTTTTGATGACATTTGCATGTAAAGATGTTGATTGTTTGAGATGAATGGCAATTTTGTTTCATGTGACTTGTGAACAATAGAGAAGTGGAGTGTCACCTTAAACACTTGAGTGATTGAGTGAAACACTTGCTTGGTATGAACTGTTAATTTTCATGAGTGCAATTTAGCTTAGTGGATTGGTCATTCATAATGTATAACATTTATTGTTCAATCTCTGGATTGAAAGCATGCATGCAGCTTATTTTGGATTTCACTGAGGATAATGAATTGAGTAGTTTTGTCATGTACTTTGGGATTGTTGAAACATTGGATGGAAGAGGATAAAGCCAAGTTTTGTTCTGTGTGTTGTTTGCTTGAGGACAAGCAAAGTTCTAAGTTTGGGGTGTTGATGAAGGTTGAAAAACAGTTATTTTCATATGGCATTTTAGATCTAATTACGCCCTTTACTACTTGGAATGAGCTTAGAATCAAGCAAAACTCAATAAATGAGTCTGTAGAGAGTCAAAAGCTGTTTTTAGCNATATTATGCTTGTTTTGCATTGTTTTGTAGCTATTTTGAGGAAATGAAGAATGAAGCTGAAGATAAAGGTCGTAGACTCAAGAAAAGAGAAGAAAATTGAAGATTTGAAGAGTCGACGCACCGCCCGGCGGTAACTTACACCGCTGGGCGGTCCAGGGCGAGGAGTAGGCATTGGCGTTGGCGCTGGTGTTAGCGCTGAGCGGTTTTGAGGGAAACCGCCGGGCGGTGACCCTTGTCGCCGGGCGGTTTGAAGGTTTATGGAAAACCGCCGGGCGGCACACTTGTTCCGCCGGGCGGTGATCTAATGGGCTTGGGCCTGTTTTCTATTGCGCTCCTCACCTATAAATACCCTTATTTTGAATTCAGAGTCATTCTTTTGACAGGGGAAGAATGCCAGACCTAATTTTGCTCTCTAGAGAGGATCTCTTAGATGCTTAGGCTCCTTTTCATCTTTTCTAGGGTTTGCTTTTCCATTCTTCTTCCATTTTTCATCTAGTTTCACCATGTCTATGGTGAACTAAACCCTATTGTTGTTAAAGGAAACAATGTAATCTTTTGATACTCTCTTTTATTGAAACTCTTGATTATTTATATGGTTTTCATATGTTTGATTGTTAATTGTTGGGTTCTCATCTGTGCTTAATGCCTTTATCGTTTAACTCATTCGATAATTGTTGTTTGTCTTTATTGATACGGGGACATACAGTAATATCATGAACTGGTGAGTAATTCCTTGATTTTGCAATACCACCTAGGGATAGGGGTAGGACGATCAATTGCGTTTAACTTCTGCTCTATAATGTTGTATTAATTGCTAGGGGAGGCTAGGCATAGCAAGCCAGTAGTTAATATTAAGCTCTTTTCGCCGAGGGATCAGGTTAAGGGTAGGCTAAGAAAGTTGCATGACAATTAATTAATCAAACTAATAATTCAAGAGGAGTAGATAAAAGAGAGAGGATTAGATGAAATTGTAAACCCCCAACAACTCCATTCATTCATTGTTTTCTTTTGTCAATTGAATCAATCTCTTTTGCATGTTAATATTTTTGTTCTCAAATCAAATTAATTATTTTTATTTTCAAGTCTTATTATTTTTAATTCACGCAAACGAGAAAGCCTTTCGAGTCTCTTGGGAGAACGATATTGGGTTTTACCAATTATATTACTTGAACGATTTGGTACGCTTGCCAATCCGTCAACAGGGACTAAAACCAAAATCGAGTAATAGTTTAGGGACTAAAAACATATTTAACCCTTTATTGTCTTTTAGTTGTATTCTTTTGTAATTGTTCATGTTTTATCTTCCAAATATGTACATAAAAATGTAATTATTCTTTATTTGTTGTATGCAAATTGAGATTACCCATTGTAGCCATTTTCTTCTTTTCCCAAAGTCATCAAAATTGATTAAGCCAAACTCCTCTTACACATATGAA
This sequence comes from Vigna radiata var. radiata, assembly GCF_000741045.1. Classification (NCBI taxonomy): domain Eukaryota; kingdom Viridiplantae; phylum Streptophyta; class Magnoliopsida; order Fabales; family Fabaceae; genus Vigna; species Vigna radiata. The sequence continues at coordinate 39,109,402 of NC_028358.1, read as the reverse complement.
TTACAATATTATTTTAACTTTATTACTAAATTTGTATATTTAATGATTCATCCATATTGGAAGGTACAAACATAGAAGAAACTATAGCCAAATGGACTTCTTTTCTTTTAAGTGTTAGTGACTTGTAGAAACTTGACAATTATTTAGTATGGTATATGTTACTATGGGCTTAAATTTGACCGATCGTAATCAGTGGCGAAAGGGAGATTCAAGAAAGCATCTCAAGACCGCTCGGTCCCGACAACCGTTGAGTGAAGTTAAGGTGTAATTAATGTCATAAAGGCTACGGTCAAGCGGTTAAGGTTTGCATTAATGATCATTAAGAGGTAAACTAATTGGTGAGATTCTTATAAACTCTATAAATAGGGGTTTAATTTCGAAGTAAACTTATTTTGACTTACTATTGAATTACAAAAGACCTATGGAGAAAATTTTGACTTAAGCGTCAGAGTGTGTTCTGTAGGTCATCCCCCTTGGACCGATCTGTTGGTTGGAGCATGGAGCAAGGAGAACCGTTCGATATAGAGTCAACACACAAGCGACTATCCTCGTCCCATTTCAGCAGAAACAGTATATGTAGGTTTATCTACAATGTAATGTCATTTTACAATCTTTTAGACAATTTTTTTTAGGCTTAATACCTCAATTGGTCCTCTAATTTGTCAACTAATCTCATTTTGGTCCTCTATTTTGCAACAGTCTCAATTTAGTCACAAATTTTGGAAATATGAACACATTACATCCCATCCATTAAGTGTTAGCAAACGGCGTTAAGTATTGTCCACGTGTTGGACACGTGTTGGAATGAGAATGGTGGACCACAATCTTAATTCGTTCCTCATCCCTTTTCCCCTTCTTCCCGCGAAATCCACGCCGTTAGGGAAGCTAGAAATCGCTGCCACTGCTCGCTCGGACAAACCCTGCGTCGATCCGGTCATCCCTGGTACCACCGGCGTCGTCGCCACCTTTCGGCCAGCCTCCGCAAGCAGCAACGACCACACCCTCTTTCTCTGCCCGTGCTGGCCCAATGTTGAGGGCACACCTCAGACCTTTTTCCACTGTTTCCCTGTTTGAATCTAGTGCCTAGTTTTATGTTTCCATGTTTCTCTCTAGTGCTGGACCGAGTAGAGAAGAGAATTTTAAAATTTTTGAACTTCAAATTGATGGGAGGATGGGATTTTGCTGCTGAATCTGATTGTGAAACACTTTGGAAATTAAAAACTGAACTGGTTTTATTATTTTTGACTTGTGGTATTTGTATGTTGGTGCTGGTGATGTTGGTGAGGAAACAGGGATGGTTTGTGTTAGGAGTGTTGTGAATTATTGGGTGAATGATGTGATAAGGGAATTGGCCGTGTTGGAAGTGAGGAAATTTTGAGTGATTCCTTTTGATTTTTGATGATTGAAAGAGGGGTGAAATATGGTTGATGTGTTAGGCCTCTTTTGCAGGGAAATGATTGAAGAGGATGAAGAGGATGAATGGGCCGTGAGGATGGGTTGCAAAGGGATCGATTGGTGGTTGATGAATCGGTCAGAAAGGTGAGGAATTCAGCGTGTGGGTGGTTACGAGTCTAACACGTGTCCAACACGTGGACAATACTTAACATCGTTTGCTAACACTTAACGGATGGGATGTAATGTGTTCATATTTCCAAAATTTGTGACTAAATTGAGACTGTTGCAAAATAGAGGACCAAAATGAGATTAGTTGACAAATTAGAGGACCAATTGAGGTATTAAGCCTTTTTTTTATTGTATATTTAGGTTTATGTACAAGTAATGTTTTAAGTATTATTGAACAATTTAATGTATAAAATGATTTTCATAGATTATTTGTTTTGTTGAATTTGTTGATTTTCAAGTAAATTGAATGATAGGATGGTAAAACAAAGAAAAACTTAAAAAGATAACAATCTTTCTATGACGTAAATGACATTATTTGTCATAGTAAGTTCAATGTAAACCACACTTACTATGACAAATGATAGAATATCTGTCATAAAATACTAGATATATTATGATAGGTGAAGAGAAATACATTAGAGAAGGCAATGATATTATGACAGTTAAACAGAACTAAGTCATAGTGACAAGATATATTATGACAAATAACTGAAAGTATGTCATAATAGACTAAATTTTCTATGACAAGTAACGCAAAATACATCATAGTAAGTCATATCCATTATAACAAATTTTTCCATTAAATTATAAAAAACGTGGAAATTCTATGACTGTGAGAACTATCATGTTAAAATACACTTTATAAAAAATCCAATTTATTTGTTATTTCTCCATTAGTGATATATAAATTAAAACACTCTTAATATATCTTTATATATACATAGATATAGAATATTAAAATTAAATAAACCTATTCATAATTGAGAGGACGAAGGCTTCGTATCCAACAAAGTAAAATAAAGATATTTAGGGTTTCGTCACGGCTGCTCCCTGCTGGCTGGAGTTAACCTTAAAATATTTGATCTCCAAAAGATTCGTCAGAATGACAGGTTTGCAGGACAACTTTCGGTTCTCAACTAACTGTGAGACTTCGAGAATGTATATAATATGTTTCTGAGAAAGAGATTTTAATACTTTCTTATGCTTGACGACAACAAAACAAATAAAACTTATATATGGTTCCATCTTGCTTAATTTCTTAGTTGGGTTGGGTAGATAACTGAATATAGAAATTTCTTGGATTCTTCCTTCTATCTATGCGGTTCAAAGTTTCAACTCTTTTGTGCTTTTACCAACCCAATATTTTGTGACACAAGCCAAGTCAAGAATTAAACATTCATATTTAATTATAAGTCATACGTACACACATTATAAAATTCCTTTTGTTCAACTATCTCATGATTATTAGATGGCAAGTCTAAATTTTCAGTACAATGTTCACAACAAATATAATAAATTGATTTTTTTAGTCTTTCTCTAATTTTTAATTTGCAATTTCGGTCTACAATGTGTAAAAATTCATAATTTTGACGTAGTTATAAATTTTTGTGCATGCTTCTTTTTTACTTTTTATTTTTACTTAATCAAATTGTTTCTTGGTTATATCTTAAATGAATATATACGATGAATTTAAAAATTGTTTAAACCAAAATAAAAGAACTAAAACTCGTAAAATTTAATATTGGAATTAAAATTGTGAATTTTTAAAATTTATAAACTAAACTCAAAAAAAAATGGGAAGATCAAAATCACGGACAAAAATTAAACTTTTAGTTTTCAGCAATGGAAAATATCAAACAACTTAGAAATACCATTGTTCTTGTAAACTTTATATATTAATAAAGAATAAACTAAAATATTACTGTATTTAAGTTAGATCTGATTTTTATAATATTTTAAACAATAACATAATTCGCTGATAGCATTAAATATATTATTATTCACAAACTGAAAATTTATAAGTAAAACACGCAATTTCAAGATTCTCTCTTTTTTAACCTTGTCAACCAAGTTTTAGGTATTCAGAATATATTAAATAAACCACGTGGAAAATAATACATAAAATTATACTACTATAAATATTGTTTAACGAATGTTAAAACTCGTTTTTTTTACCACAGTTTTAGACTTATAGTTGAAACGATTATTGTTAAAAGTTTGGAAAAAACAACTAGTCTAACTATGGTCTTTTTTAATAAAATCTACGACGGTTTCCAAAACAAAAATAAAAAAAAAATTAAAAGATTAAAAACAAGAAAACAAGATTAGATTTAACTAATCACGACATATTTGACTATAACTGTCTTTGAAAAAATATATGACAAAGTGTCATTAATTTTTTTAAAATTTTTTATTTACAATTTTGTTTTATCACAAACTTATTAAACATTTTTACATATACACATTCAAATACACTTACAAAACAGGCTTTTTAAGTTTGTTATTTTGGACTTTTTAAGTCTGTTTTACAATAGACTTACATTTGGTAGACTTAAATTTTAAGTCTCTTATTGACTAATAGACTTAAATTTTAAATCTGCTGTTGACCAACAGACTTAAATTTTAATTCTGTTATTGACCAGCAGACTTAAATTTTAATTTTGTTATTGACCAACATCCTTCTTCTAACAGAGCAATGAAATTTCACAGTGTAAAAATTTAGTACTAGGTTTTTTTCGTCTTTTTTCATTGATTGTCTCTATGTAGTAAAAAATTCGATAAAAAATTTTGCAAAGTTTAGGTATATCAAAATTTTTTTGATATTCAATTTTTATAGTAATAGTATAAAATGAAGGTTCTTAACATTTCAGATTATTAGTTTCGGATTAGAAACTAAAGATCAATTAAAATCAGAATATGAGAAAAGGGTTTCTGATAATTCATAAAGTAACCGACTTAGATCTTCGTACAATTGTAAATAAAAATGACAAGGAATTTAAGTCTATTGTGACTATAAGAGACTTAAATTTGCTATCTATTGTGACTATAAGAGACTTAAATTTGCTATATTTTTATTTTATTTTATTTGTTTAATCATTAAACCAAAACCTGAAATACAACAAATTTTCCAGAACAAAATATATATTTCCAATTGTTCATGTCTAATACATAATAAAGAGTTCCAAAATCAAAATAAACAACAAGATGTCTAACTTAAAATTTGTAGTTTAGAGAAAGTCTAACTTAAAATTTTTAAGTATAAACATAACCTAAATCAAAAGTTAAACAACACCTAATCAAAATCTAATCTCCACGTTGTAAAAGACAACTTGCCCATTCATGTGTTATTTCGACAATGGTCTTTTTCAATATTGGTGATGGATCATTGAACACCTTAAACAAACAATGTTATTATATAGTGGCGTACCTAAAATCGTAGAACTTGTGCATTAGTTATAAGTGTTTACCATTGTCCAACTATTATAAATTCTTGCTTGGATGCTTGTTTTGATCCAATACATCATGTAGTACCCACATTGAACTAATATGTTTATTGCACTACAATAAAAGAAAGGAAAATTCATATCGTATAACTTGTACACAAAATAATTAATTTAAGAATTAAATGATATCTCACCATAGGATATATAATTTGAACTTGCTTTTGTTTGTTCGTTCGAACATAAAATGTTTGTGCCACCCACAACTCTTGATAAATTAATGACACATTAGTCATAATTGTTATATACTTATTAGATTATATGAAAGTTGTATCATTATTCAAATACTATAAACTAATTAGAATATTAAAAAAATTAAATAATATAAATTAAGTTTTGAAATGAAAAGCAAAACATCATCGAGATTATACTGGAAAAAAAATTGTCTTATCAAATGAAAAGCTTTGAAATGAAAAGCAAATAGAGTTTTGAAACATTTATTGTTGTACAAGTACATGGATAACTGAAGATATATTGTCATCTTACCAATTGTCTTATCAAAAGTAATTGATAAGCATCAAATACAACTTTGATTTGCTTTACTGGTACAACAATTAATAATAAATTAATTCTTTTTCTTTATCCATTTTTGGTTTTAGGATGAAGTGTGATTTGTTAAAATGTAATTGATTGTTGACTAGGGACCGCAATAGCTTATGAAATTGCATCAAACTTGATACAGATATAGGGTTTTCTATGGTTGGTGTCGGCAGAGAGAAGGAATTCTCTTTTTTGTGTTTTAGCAATTGATTTTCTTTGTGCGAAAGAGAAAGTGTGGGTCCCAATGCTTTGGCCAATTAAATCAATTTTAGGAGAGAGATTTCTCATCTCATTTTTTTAGTTGGAAACTCGTTCTAGGGGTGGAAAAAGCATTTTAGTCTTTTGTTGGTTTCTACTTTATACTTTCTACTTTCTACTTTCTTGCTAAGCTGAGAAAAGAAGAAACCATATTTACACATCGCGGTGTGAAGGTGTTGGTATCTTAGGAAGACGAACCAAGAGGAACCATAAACAAGAAAAGCATTGGATTATTTGCTTGCATTTATATATTTGGCTTAGGTAGTAGCTAAGGTCAAGTTAAAAGAGAAGATCAGAATGGTAGACTTCATGCAGAGAATCATGGAAACGATCAAGGCTGAGCAAGCAGCCAAAGGCTACAACAGTTCTTCAAACTCATTCAACAACCATGCCAACAGTCCTTAGGATTTCGACGGTGCAACCATCAACAGTGACCAATATGTAGGTAACCGTAACACTCACAACACTACGGTGAACAGGTTTTGAATAACAGTGGTACTTTCAATGGTAATGGCAATAGGGTTATGTCTAGGGTGGTTTTAACACCAAAGGAACTTCTACCGTCGACCTAGTGTTATGTTTTAAATAATGGTTTTGGGGTCTTATACTGAACCTCAATATTTTTTAAAACTGTAGAAACACTATGTGAGGAGAACTATACCATTTGTGTGAGCAAACTGCAATATCTCTAAGCATTTTATATCCACTCATCTTCTACACCCACCATTTCACTTTCCTAAGAAACCCTATCATTTAAAACAGAATATGCACATCTTTCACCCATAAAGAAATTGATTTATTGTACCTGTTGGTGTTGTTGTTGCCATTACCGGAAGAATGCTATTGTCGTCGGAAGAATATTGTTGTCGTCGAAAAAACGTTGTTGTTGCTGGTGGTTGTTAAGGTTAGATGAAGTAGTGAAAAGGTTAAAGAATGAATTTTTTTTTACGGGATTAACAAGTGAAAGTGAAAATATGAATCCACTTGGGGTAGGTTAAAAGACATTTTTAAGTTTGTTACAAAAGATACAGATGTAAAAGTATTAAATTAAGCGTGTTAAAAAAGTAAGAGATGTAAAAATAATACATTTTTAAGTCTGTTAAAAGAGTAATAGATGTAAAAATACTAATTTAAGTCTGTTAAAAAGTAACAAATGTAAAATTACTAATTCAAGTCTGTTAAAAAAGCAACAGATACAAAAATATCACTTTTATTTACGAAACTACCACCACAAATATTTTAAGTCTGTTTTTTCTAAACAGACTTGAATTCACGGACTTAAATAAGTCTATTTTGCACTAGTAAGACAATTCAAAAACATGCAAAGACAATCCAAAATATTTAATGAACTCAAAATTGTAAAAAATAATTAACTAATGCATTTATAGAAGTATTATAAACCAACTCTAACTACTCTATATTTTTATATCTATGAAGAAAATACTTTGTCCATGCTTATTAAACATAAACTAATGCTTTCGAATCCAATGGACTTAGGTCTTTGGAATTATGCAAAAGTAAGTTGAAATTAAAATTAGTACATATGAAAGTTAATTATTTAAAATGGATTGTTTTTTTATATGGAATTGTCGTAGAAATCTGAGTTGAACTGGTTGAATTTGATATACAATGTGAATTGGTTGGTTTGAAAATATGATTTAGTTTTTGTATTGAATTGATGATTGTAGTAATTTTTGTTATGTGTATTTGTGATTTGATTATGTGTTACTTCAAGGAATGGTAGTTTGATTCAATTGGTATGAGATGGTATATTTTTATTTTGTAGCATTAGTTTTGACTTGTGAGAATGAAAAAAAAAAAGTATCCTCTTAAGCAAGGAAGCAAATTCAAAAATATGTCGTGACTTTATAATTATGCAAACTCGTTGGATGAGAGTGACTTTCATTGACTGAGAGCATAATTCGCAAAGTCAGAGAGATAGGAGAGGGTCCACATGTTGGGCAAGTAGCACCTTCACTAAGAGAGAATGTGTAATTGTTAAGTCAGAGAGGCAAGGACATTTTACTCGTTGGATGGGATATGACTCATTGGGTGAGATAGGACTTGTTAGACAAATTTATGCGTATTACTTATCTTATTCGTTGAGCGAGCGAGACAATTGCTTAGGGAATATTGGGGGATTTTCTTTTAATATTCCCTCGCTGGGTGATCCATAGCTTGAATTAAAGAGTATCACTCTTGAAGAAGGAACAACCACCCTTACCTCTAATTCCAAACAGTCAAGCTCAAGAATGCTCAACAGTACCCGTGCCTTAGGGAAACCTTAACAGTACCTATAGATCATCAATTGATGATAGAATAAAAATTTTTAGAACCTAGTAGAAGCTAAACTTGAAGGAACAAATAATGTGTTACATGCAAATCAGATTTATTGCATGTTTACAACCCTAGAGTCATCAGAAAAAAAAAAAAAAGATTTAACTCACCAGTTAAAACAAACAGAAATTGATCGGTTGAAAGTGTTGCTCTTAAAATCCTAATTGCCTAGGAAACTTCTGATCAACAAAACTAAGGATTAGAATATGAGTTGAGATAGAAAAAATAGTAAAGTAGAGAAGAAGAGGAGAACGTTTAAAGAGGATGATAACTTTTTTAAAAAAGTAAATACACTAAAATATTAAGTTTGCATTATTTTTCTAAAAAAACAAATCAACCCATCATATGTTGTCACCCGTACACTTTAGAAATTATATTTTTCTTGAATCTTACAACTATAACTTTTTACTTTCATTCTTTAAATAACTTGCATTTTGAGACTGATTATTGAAATAAAGTCGCGTTAACTTTCGGGTCAATTTTAACTTTGGAAAAAATCATTTGAATTGATTTCTACCTACCAAATAATTCTAATTATGGTAGTTAAAAAAGAAAATAATAAACTAAAAGTTTACAAAGTTTCATAAATAAATTAACTTTTTACAGGTTGCATACGAATAAGCGCGTAAATGGAAATCGAAAAAACGTGTAGCGGGTCCCAACGCGTACGACATGCAGATACAATCAATCTTCTCTTGACAATAATTTTTTATTATTTATTTACTAATTTACTATATATACATTCAAATTTCAAAATAACACCACCACCACCTACTAAGGTTACTTCCAATTCCATTTCTCTTGAGTTTTCTTTTCCACTCAATTACATTATCAATTAACTAATAATAATATTTGGATAGTATGATATCTGAATCAGACATCGATAATTAAATTGAATAGTAAATAGATTAGTGATTACTTGACTTATATTAAAATTTCATAATAATAATAATGCGTTAATAGACTAATAAGTAAACTAGATTTATAATCCAAACAAATAAGTAATGGAATAACTAAAAACATCTGATCAAAAATATTAATGAACTGTTTATGAGCTACTGACAGGATTTTAAGGTAAATATGTTCAAAGTAAGTTTATTTATATTTTATTAGACTTGTGTAAACTTATAAATATAAAGTCAAAGATAAAAGTTGATATGTTCTACTGAAACTATAAAACACTCTCGACAATGAAATGATTGAATAGTTTCTTGCGAACAAAAACTCCTTAATTCTATATTAAAATTTTAAGAATGAGCTTAATTCTATTTTTAGTAGAAATAAATTTAAAAAGTAGTATATAAAAAATCCATATTATTTTAAAATTTAACATTAGAGTTGATATTCTGACTTTATTTTATATAAAAATTTTATAATTTATTTGACATCAATCTCATTCACATAAAACATAAAAATAAAAAAGTTGAACACTTACTACTCAAAATCTAAGCTATGTGATCTTCATATCCAACAACTACGACTAAGTACATATAGAGAATTAGGTTTGCTAAAGTTTCATCCATCTTCTACCTAACAATGTGATCCAGATCCATTCTCCTTATTAACATAGACAAATTGATTTCACTTCTACATAATTATTTTCTATGTATTAATTAAAAAAAACACATAAATTCAATGTTTCATCAACTAGACACGTCAAAGGAGATAGATAGTGTTAAAATTTTATTTTGTTGTTCTTGGTGCAGACTAGAAAAACAAAAATGTACTTGGTTATATATTATGTTGTATGTTACATGTTAAATGTCAAAAGAAAAGAGGAAAAGATGGAATTGAATTCAGCTAGTCCATTTTTTTGTCAATAACTTCAAAAACGTTTACTTATGCTTCAAATTTTCTCCTGATTAATGATAAAAATTGGACAACTACTCTTCCTTGGACCCTGACTCCCGTTTTCTTGTGAGTGCAAAAGATTCTGAGTTCACATTTCAAATAAGTCAAAGGGAAAAAATGATTATATATTTCATTACTCTATTTTTTTCTTATTTCACGAATTTTACTGTTTTAGTTTTTTATTTACTTTAATTTTCATACAGTTTATCAGTATGTTAAAATATATTCTGATAAGAAAAAGTTTAGAAAATATAAAACCATACCAAGATGAGAATGTTTTATATAATGGGTGTTTGCGGTTTCTAATCAACACGAAATTATATAGTATTTTTAATTCAACAATATTAATATTATTTTATACGTTAAATGGTAATTTTGAATTATATTTGAACTGATAGTTTAAACATTTATTTGAGAGTAAAAAAAATTAACTTTTATTTATTTTTAAAGTGTAAAATTTAAATTGTATAAAAAATTGAAAAACAATAAAATTCTAATTTGGTTTTTAAAGTTTAGAAATTTAAAACATATTCTATAAATGTTTATAAAATAATAAAAAATAAAAATGGTAAAATGTGAAAAGAAAAAGGAAAATTATGGTAGTTAAATATAAAAGGTGGTATGTGAAGAAAAGTTAGATTTGAAAACTGAAATTCTGTGTATTGTTTGACTTGTAAGGTTTCGCTTTCGCTCACCAAACCATGCCTGGTAATGTGTATATATAGTATGCCCTAATGGTCTTCCTTAAATTTTACATATATCTGAGAATCGGCCCTTTTGATGTTCTTGAGGTTTGAAGTTTGGAAATCTGAAAGTTGATCATCCTTTGAAATGAAGATGAATGATGAAATGAGATGCAGAGGTTTTGTTCGAAATCTGATAATGATTATGATCCTAGTCCATTCAAGAAGATGGATTAGTGCACAGGAAGTTGGTAAGTGGAAAAAGTGTTTGAGTTTTGTATGTTTTGATTGATGAATGAAATAGATGTGTTAATGATGATGTGGTTGTGCAGAGGATGAGAGTGAGTTTGATTACATAAAAGAGAGTGAGAAGGGTCCCTCACACTGGGGGGAACTGAAGAAGGAATGGGAAACATGTAAAACTGGAAAAATGCAGTCTCCAATTGATTTGTCAAGCCACAGGGTCAGGCTGGTGCCAAAGTTGGGGCAGCTAAACAAGCACTATAAGCCTCAGAATGCTACTGTCAAGAACAGAGGCCATGATATTGAGGTAACACAAATACATTGATTTAAGATTTTTATTAATTAAATATTATATGAATTATATCACATTTATAAATCAAAAATCAGCATCTCAAAACCTCAAAACATCTTTCTAACATATATTTTAACTTCATTTTGTGTTTGAAATTGAAAAAAGAATACAAACAACTTTTTTGTAACAGTTTTCTGGAATTAGTGTGGGTTCTTTTCTCATCTGAAAATGCTGAAAACTGATGATTCTTTAGGTAGAAACATGATAGTGTGTGTCTCAGTCCAATAATGAATACTCATGGATCATGATAGATATTTTAGATGTAAACAATCATGAGGTTAACAAAGCCTATAATTCTTCCTTTTTTTTCCTTACTTTTATTTACATCAACTTTTTCTTCCTTTTCTCTCTTTTATTACATTTCTCACTTTTTTTTTGGGTGTAAGCAGACAGATAAAACAAAGCAAGAATAAGGAAAGTATAATAAAAGAGAAAACTTTATATAAAGAAAACAAAACATAAGGAAAAAGCAAAAAGGAAAAAAAAAAACTTTCTTTTATTATTCATTTTAGGATGAGAAAATAGATAAATCTGATGAATTTAATTTAGAATCATAATGAAGAGGATAAAAAATTTATTAATTCATTTTCATCTACTAAAATTTGATCGTTCAATCAAAATTTAATCAACTCTATCTATCAATCAACATGCTTTTATGGATTGTTATTTAATCTATCCTTAAGATATTTTAAGAAATACAATTTGAAATTTTTTTCTTAAAAAAAAAATTTGTGAACAAATGTTAAAAAATTATTTTTTGAACAAGATAAGCTTAAAAAAAATATTTAATTATGAAAAATTTAGTTAGATTAATTTTGATCCATAAATATTTGGTACTATAGAAGAATTCATTAAATTAATAGATGAATCATCTATAGAATAAGTAATTAAATTTGATGTAATTGATTTTTGATATTTTTTAGGATAACAGATAATGGATTATTTTACACTACTATATTGAAATAATTTTGAAATCTATTTCACCGGGCTCCAGTAATATTGCCTTGGTGCTATAGAAAACACACTCTTATCAATTAAATAAAAAGGTGATTTAATGTCTTAAAAACATAGGTAGGTAGCACACATATTTTTATTTAATAATTAGAAAAAGTAAGAAATTTAGAATTATTGTTTCAAAAAAATCTCGCACTTCACGCATCTTGACAATGTTTCTTATCTGTCTCTGACGTGCCTCAAAACATTAACTTGCATAAAATAAAAGAGCCAAATAATGCAATATGTGTATACTCTAGGGGTCTTATTTGTTTATTTATTTATTTCTAAATTGTATACAGCTCATCATGTATAAGAAATTAATTGTCATTAGCTACCTAATACTTAATTTTTGTCTTCATTAAAGTATAATATATTTGATATTCTCACTTAAACTTTGATTAATAAGATCTGAAATCTTTTAATTTATAATTAACTGTTGCAGCTGAAATGGGGAGAAGATGCTGGATCATTAAACATCAATGGCAGTGAATTTTTTCTGCGTCAGTGCCATTGGCACTCACCTTCAGAACATACCATCAATGGAAGGAGGTTTGTCTTCCTTCAAAATCTTTGTCTTTATTCTCTCCACAATTAAAACAAAAATTAAATCAAAAACCAAAACAAATTCAAACGTTAAATTTCAAATTGATTAAAAACTAAAGACTCCACGATACCTTCTTCTTATTACACTAAACCTACAACTATAAAAATTAATATTTTATTGAACAAAACATGTGTATAGTAAATGATTTTAATGAACAGTGGCATCAATATATATACTAATTTAGCTACTTAACCTCAATTAATGTTATTTTTTTCTTATTTAATAATTTGATAAAAAAAATTAAAATTTCTCTCTTATATAGGTATGACTTGGAGCTCCACATGGTTCATGAAAGAAGAAGCGAAAATGGGAAAGTGAATATTGCTGTTGTTGGTCTTCTGTTCAAGATTGGTCGACCGGATCCCATTCTCAACAAGGTAACTTTTTTTATGGCAGTATTTTCTCTTTCAACTCCTTCATTATTAATTTGATTTCATTATTTAAGTCTTTAATTTATTTTAGTGTTTATATCTATTTATTTAGTTAAATCTTAATATCTTTTAATAAAAAAATTAATTTGATATTTTTGTTAAATTAATGTGTTATCATCTCTTGAAAATGTTATTATCTCTTGAAAAATGTTACAAGTCAAAATTTAAATAATTTTTATTTTAATATGTATATTTACGTCAATTTAATAAAATAAATAAATTGATTTTATTTAAAAAAATATTAATACAAGTAAAAAATGTAGGAAGTAAAATGAATCTTAGAATTAAATATATAAATTAAATTATTAGTTAAACTAAAAGCTAAAAAAGGAAAGTATTTCTTTTAACATATTTGTTTCGTTGAAAAGATCTGAAAGGCAGGAATATGTGAAACATTGAGCAATGTGTAATAAATGTATGAAGAAGTTAATTAGGGAATTTATTTTGTTGAATAATAAGAAGAATGTTTGAAATGATTTCAGTTGTCAAAAATCATAGAAAGCATGGTGGATAATGAAGCAGAAAAGAAAATTGGGGTGTTTGATCCCTCAGAAATTAAGTTGGGTGGGAAGAAGTATTACAGATACATTGGCTCCCTCACTGTCCCTCCTTGCACAGAAGGTGTCATTTGGACTATCAATAAAAAGGTACTGTTAAATTACTCTAAATTATTTAATCAATCATCGTAATTAATTACCTCTTTAATTAAACCTTTAAACCTTCGTCTTCTTCAGATCAAAACTGTGTCCAGGGCACAAGTGAATTTACTTAGAGAGGCTGTCCACGATGTAAGTATATATTCATTTCCTGCACCAATGATGAAAATGATAATGAAAATTAAGCCAAAAAAAAAAACAAAAAAAACTAAGTGTTACCTTTGTGTGATTAACTCCATGGCAGCATGCAGAGAAGAATTCGAGACCTGTACAAGCGCTGAATAAACGAGGGATACAACTCTATGGACCAAAACGCAAGGAATAAATTTATCACATAATTTTCTTTTGTCTGTCTATTATACGGGTTTTCTTGTAATAATTTGTTTTTGGTAGTGTTTATGTAATCGTATATATAATAGACAGCTATATGCATATTAATCAGAATAATGATAGAATGATATATATTTATATTCATTTGATATATATCATTTTTTTATATTAAAAATAAATGAAAAAAATCAAATAAATATAAAAAATTTGTATTTATTAAAGTATAAAAAAAAATAACGTAATATAGGAGGGATTTATTTCCAGTGATCTAAAACTCGTTTAAAATTTTCAACGATTTTATTAAAACTGCAGTTAAGTTTTAATTTTTTGTTTTTTTAAATATATTTCCGACAGTTTTTGAAATAAACTGTCTCTAAGTGTTTTGAAAATTTTAAATTCCTGCAATTCCTATTTTCTTTAACTTGTGCTCTCTTTTTTCTCTGTTTTTTTCTCTTTCTTTCCTACTATTTTTTTTATCATTTCTTTCATTTTCTTGAAACTCTTCGTCACTTCTTTGCCTTCCCACAATCCCTAGGTTCACTTCCTGTTGTTCTTTATTTCTTCTTCACTTCTCGCAATTTCATATTGGACCTGCCACCACGTTGTAGAATGGGAATTTGTGTGTAATGTTTTTCTAGCCCCGATGAAGTTTCTCTGGACAAGCGTTACATCGGGGTGGATAAATGGATCGGGGTGGATAAATGGAACTGTACTATACTCTACTACTAAAAACTGTGTTAAATTAAAATTTAATTTGTTTGAACTGAACTGTAAAATAGTTCAGACAAACTGAAGTGAATTGTTTTTTGTTTTATTAAACTGAATTGTACTGTACTAAACTACAATATAAACTAAACTGAACAATTGACTGAATTATAAATTGTACTAAACAACAATATAAATTGAATTAACTGAATTGTAAATTGTACTAAACTACAATTTAAACTGAACTAAACTACTAACTGAATTGTAAACTGCACTACTATACTATTTTTATTTTTTTAGAGGAAAAATACTCTTATTAGAAAAAAAAACCACCTGAGTATATAAATTAATTAGTTTATGTATAAATTTCTTTGTAAAATTTCATCTCATTAATTTTTAAGGTATAAATTACATGTAGTTTATAGAAAAAAACTTTTTTTTTTATTTTTTTTATAAATATTTCTGGATAAAGCTAATGCGGCCTTACTAGTTTAAAAAGAATATGAATAGAATGGAAAATAAAATTAATATATTTAGTACAATTTATATGAACTTCGTCTAATACCGAATGCGTAAAAAGAGAATGTTAACAATCAAATAATTAAATTTAATTTATTTGAATTAGTAACAAATTAAATTTAAAGATAAATTAACTCAACGTTTTTCACTTTTGTAAAAAAATAGACCATTTTTTTAATAAATTTACTTGTAAATAATTACATAAGAGAAAAAAAAAACTATAGTTATTTTAGGACGTAAGTCAGTACAGTTAACTGTAGTTAACCGAACCGAAAATGTATTAAGTTCAGTTTTTAAAAACTGAACCATAAAATAGTATATTTAAATTATAGTAAAAATGGTTCAGTTCTTTTTAGTATAATAAAGTACAATTAACTACAGTACAATTCAGTATTTTTTGCCCAGCCCTAACGTTACAATGGCATGAAACCTGAGAAGTTCACGAAAGGAGAGGTGAGGCTTAGCTAAATGTACCAATGGGAGAATCTAAACATGTTTATCTATCACATTTTCATTTACTTTTTATGTTCATTTCCCACTACAACAAGGGTTGGAAATACCGACGATCATATTTCGTCGATAACAAACATATTTCGTTGGTAATCATCATTTAGCGACGGATTACCGACAGACATCATTCCATCGGAAAAACCAGTGTCGGTAACAAATACTGACGGATAGTGACCGGTGTCGGTAATTAGCGAAGGATGTTTCCTTCGATAATTAGCGAAGTATGTTTCCTTCAGTAATTAGTGAAGGATGTTTCCTTTAGTAGAGTCGTCGGTATCTTCTTGGTAGTTTGCAATGCACATTTTACTTGTAGTTGATCTCACAATTCATAAACCTGCAGTACTCCAATATAACCATATTTAAAAACCTGCAACCCACAGTTCAATCAACATTTTTCCAAACAATACAATCTCTTGTCTGGTTCTTTCAAATTGGTAAACTCTTGTCTCAATTCATTATATTCCCGGTCACGTGTTTGAAGTTGTTATGTCAGGACAACAACGGTTTCGTCAGGACACTGGAGGAAGAAGGTTGGTGCTTTAGACCACCTTGTCCTACAGTGTAATTTGAAGCTAATTGCCCTGCCCCATAGATTCTTCCTTTTCTCTTGCCACCAACAACACCAATCCAACACTGTGACCTAATAAGGTCATCTTCATCATCTGGTTGTTGGGATGACTGAGGACATCACTCATAGTCAGATCTGACCCGTGAAAGTCTACTCGAGAATTCTTCCTATTAAAGATGATTATAAAGTATTATTAAAATATACAATAAAAAGCACAAAGTTATGAACAAAGACTAGAATTACAAGTGTTTTCTTACATGGGTCTTTCGAGACCTTTCATCAACAAACTGGTCAGTTCCCTTTCGAAGATGAGTTTGGTGGAAAACCTCATCAACATGCACAACGTTGTCCCAACTCAGCTGCCTGTAACAAAATATAAAGTTTGATATGTACATTAAAATTAAAGTTACATAAGTTATATGACTAAATTGATAAGTGTTGAATGAAAATATGTACCATACGAATGACATGCTCATGTACGGTAGTCTATCCACCTGTATGGAGAACACCACCTTTTTCTGAAGCCCAATTCTTTTGGGAGATTGTACACTTTGTCTGGTACGCTGGCGAATTCCAATATGCCAATAAGGAGGTCCAGATGTACTCCCCCACCTAGTAGGGGTGTTCTCCTACTATCCTTGCATCTCGAAACATCTCAGAGAGCCATTGAGATGCCTTTGTGTGGAAATTACGTTGAATTTGAACTTCATGTTCAGGTAACCACTGAACCTTCATCTGTGATAATAACTCATATAAAAATGATGTAAGTAAGTATGTGTTGCATCTTAATTAAACATAGATGATGAAATAGTAAATGACAGAATGATGTTTATAAACTGTAACCTTAAATCGCTCCCAAAATGGTTTTTTTGTCTTCAATTGGTATTGGTCCCCATGTTGGCCAAGCCTTTAGAAATTGTTGCTTAATAGACCTTGTGATGGCTTGAGAAGCACCTCTAGATGGCACAAACCTACATATAGATACATCAAAGTCATTTCAATTAACGATAACGATGGTATAAAAGTCAAACAAGTTAGTAACAAACTTGTTTCAGTATTACCCTTTCCTATAAGGTTCAATCATCGGTCGATCAGTAACAGTAGGGTCAACAACACCATCACCAATCGAATCTTGATCAGTAGATTGTGGAGGATGATCAATAAACGGTGGTATGGACGATGACAATGGTATAGAAGAAGGATCTATAGGTGTCCCAAGACATGCAGGTGGGGGAAGAGTAGTAGGATTTGGTGTGGGCTATAGAACAGGATCTGGTGTGGATAAAATAGCAAGTTCTGGTGAGGGATGAATAGAAGGGTGTGGTGTGGAAAGAACATGTGAGGGCCCAACATCCTGTGTAGTGTGGGACGCAACAAATGTAGGAATCCTTATTATATATTTTGGTTGTTGTTTCCTCTTAGGTTTTTCTACGACTTTTCCTTTATCAAGATGTGATGGCCTTTCTCCTGTCATTACTGCAATAAAATTGTTATCAATGAAATGAAATTAAATGATTTAGTCATGACACAAAAGATGAATATCCAATACTTTTCAAAATTAAGTGAATAGGGAGTTTATTATCCATTACTTTTCATATGTTTTTAAATTACAGTTTGGAGAAAGCATAATGTATGTGCACTTTTGGAACATTAGAGTATGTAGAAAGCACAATAGACATGCATTTTCAATTATCATCGTCGTCGTCAAAATTGTCATTGTTGTCATCATTTGACTCATCATCATCATCATCATCATCATCATCTTCTTCTTCTTCTTCTTCTTCTTCTTCTTTTTGTCCTTCTAATTCTTCAAAATCACCATTAGGGTCATGCAATCCGGAAACACGTTCAACTTCAATATGGTTATTGGCATGTGACATTTCGTCAACTTGGTAGGCAATGTCTTCTTCAACGTCAACTTGGTTTGTATTGCAATAGACCAACCACATTTGTCGTTGCTGTGAAATGGTGGATATGGGACATAATAAACTTGTCTAACATTACTTGCTAGAATGAATGGATCAAACCATCGGTATTGTGAACTCATTTGCAATTCGACAATGTTATATCTAGGATCAACTCTTGTACCACTTCTAGAAGGATCAAACCATTCACAATAAAAAAGAACCACTCTCTTTGGAGAAGTTGAAGTGTTGTACTCTAACTCGGATAGTTTTTGTATTATCCCATAAAAGTCATCGTAACCACCATTTGTGATGCCTTTGACGTACACACCACAATTAGTTGTCTTTTTTCCTTTGGACCATGCATGTGTGTGGAATTTGTACCCATTAACAAAGTACGTGTGCCACTCTTTGACGCATCTCATGGGCCAATTTGCCAAGTACCTTAAATCTTGAATTGTTGGATTTAAAGGTTGATTATAAACCTACAAGAATGTCACAATGAAAAATGACATGAAGTATAATAAAACATCAAAATGATGTCTAGGATAACATGTGCATACTTGACATCTGAACTAATGAGGAAACTCTTAGTGAATTCGGCCAGAAGCACTTCATTTTGGAATATGCTCAGCGACAACAAATGAGCTGTTAAATATGAATGATAACGGTTAAAAAACCGTTATTTTCATACTTGATTTTGATACAAAACACACCCTTTATGACTTAGAAACTAGCTTGAAATTGTGCATTTTGTCTTAGTTAGGTTATGTTAACACCCTAGCAGGTGTACCAGATCGTATCAAGTAATAAATAAATAGTAAGTCCGAGTATCGTTTTCCCAATAGACTCATGGCACTAAACAATTGTGCTCTTTGTTAACCAATTAAGACTATAAGAACAATATTTTGTGGTTTTTGAATGCAAAGTGCGGAGAAATAAACATGAATGCAATTTGATCAATTGAGGCTAAACACAAGAGTGAATGGATGATGTTGATAATATGAGATGAATATGTTGTTAGGGTTTAGATTTCACCTAATCAATCTCATGCATAAACAAATTCATCTTCTTCATTAATGTTAATGCCAATATCTATTTTACTCTAAATCCGATCTCTCGGTGAAAAGAGCCTAATCACAATTACTAGTTTACCATCTCTAGTCTCCCTAGCAATTATTCATGCATTGATGTGAACAGCAGCTTAAGGCTCTCTTCGCCGAGGAATCGGGTTTAGAGTAATTTAGAAAGTTGCATGACATTGATAATAAAACGAATTTAATAAGGATAGTAGATATAAGAGGGTGGATAAGGATGAAATTGTCAACCCCAACAACTCCATTCATTCATATCTTTTATTTGTCAATTGATTCAATTTCCATTTGCATGTTTAGATTTAGTTTTGCATTAACACTACAAATTATTCTTCTTTCAAGTCTTATGCAATCAATTTACATGAAAGATAAGGCCTAAGAGTCCCTTGGGAAATGATCTGGACTTACTGTCTATTATTATTTGATACGATCTGGTACACTTGCCAGGGTGTTAACAAGTTTTTGGCGCCTTTGTCAGGGACTCATTGGTTTAACTTTTCTAGTAGTGTGAATTTGATTAAATTTGATTTGATTTTATGTTTATTTTTATTTTTGTTCTAATAAATGTTTTTTAGGGTTTTGTGCCTAGTGTTTGCAGAATGTAGTACGGACAAGAATTTGACTATATGGGCACTCAATTCTACCAAAATGATTTCAACCACTAGTGGGAACCTCACTCATACATGGATCAAAGCCAATTTGGGCAAGCTTTTAAGCAACAAATTACTCCACTCAAGGAGAACATAAATTTTGACGACGAATTTCTTCAGCGAATCACGGGTATGAATATATCATACATCAGAAGTTTGGAGGAGATGCGACAACGTCAAAGGAAGATAGAGGAAATAAAACGACAAAGGCATCCTTTACTTGAAGAAGTAGAATGTCAAAGGCAACAATATCATCCTTCACTTGAAGAAGTAGAACGACAAAGGCAGCAATATCATCCTTCTCTTGGAGAAAGAGAGAAGGAAATTGAACAACATTGGCAACAACCATCTCCATCAAAAAGCCATGAAGAAACATCCCAACAAGTGATGCAGAATATTATCTCCTTTTCAGAATGTGATCACGCAAGATGTAAAAGGAAGGAGATAAAATTGGGTTGCGTGACTGCATCTCTGGATGATTTTAGGGTTAGTACTGAAGTTAACCTTAAGGAGGAGCGTCAAGCCACTATCTTTGAAAGTGATAAGGTTGTTGATGAGGAGATAGAAACAAAAAGGTTGGGTGAGGAAGATAAAGATGATGAGGGAGAAAAATCAGTGGTTGAGAAAAAAGAAAAAAAGAGAAAATATGCGAAAATAAAAGAGAAAATATGCGAAAATAAAGAAGAAAATAAGAAAAAAGAAAAAAGAAAGTTGAGGGAGGAGAAGAGTGAGAAAAAAAGGAAGAGAGGAAAGAAGGAAAAATCATATGAAAAACCTATTCTTCGTCCAAAAAAAAAATATCATAGGAAGGAAAAGAAATTCAAATGCTTTATGGAGATCTTCAAGAAATTGGAGATTAAAGTTCCTATGATTGAGACATGGAAACAGGTGCTTGGTTTTAGCAATTTTTTGAAGAAATTCAGCAAGAAGAAGAAAAAGAAAACAATATCAAGCAAAGGGAATATCAACACCTATTGATGGGTCTTTGAGCTTTACTGGGTCAAGCTAATGACGTTAAAAGAGCGCTTGCTGGGAGGCATCCCAGTTGTTGTAAAACATTATTTTCATTATTTTATAATTTGGACATGTGATTTTTGGATTTTTGAACAATTTTTGGGTAGTATCTACTGAGGGATGCTAATTATTTATGTATCTACTGAAGGATACAGGTAAGTACACCTACTGAAAGGTGTTGGGAAGCACTTATTGATGGGTGCTAGAAGGTTTGGGTCAAGCTCGTGACGTTAAACAAGCGCTACCTGGGAGGCAACCTAGTTGATTGTTTTCTCATTTTTAACTCTATTTTAGTGGCATTATAGGCTTTGAGTATTGCATGAGAAAGGGGAAGTGCATAAAATTAAAAATTGAAAGTTGAAATCAAGTTCTATAGGTTTTAAAACGTGAAGGCAAGCCAAGAAAAGGGGAAAGAATTTTTAACGGCCACCACTCAACAGTAACCTACCGTTGAGCGATGGCGTCGCAAACTGCAACGTGGGCTTTTAAATAGCTCAATGTTTGGGGTCCATTTGCACACTTTTAACACCCTTTAGGGCACACCCAAGTGTTCTCCACAGACCCTAGCACTTTGCTTTCACTTTCAAGAGCATTCTAAAGGTTTTCCTCCACTTTTCTCATCACCTATTTACCAAAATCTCATAGTTCTTCACTTTTCACCCATTCCATTGACAAAGTTTGGGGTTTTTGGTAAGAGCATTGCATTGGGGAAGCATCGTCATCAATCAAAGAGCATTTGCAAGAATCTAGAGTATCTCCACTCAAGTAAGTTATGCAATTTCATTGTTAGGGTTTCTAGAGCATGGATTTGATGAAGAACATGTGTAGGAACATGAAAAATTAGGGCTTTTGATTTCTATGCATGATTTGATGAAATAGAAATGTTTTGCACCGATTAAATTGCATGATAGTGGTATGGAACTGAGGAATGTGTGATTGGGTGGAGATTAGAGGGGTTAGGATGGGTTTTGCAAAAATCCCGACGCCACCGATGAGCGGTCAGTGGACGCTGAGCGGTGGGCGGCAGATTTCGTTTTTGGCATTATTTTGTGATGCAAGTGGCGTTGAGGGGCTCTGTTTTGCCCTCAGCAATGAACAATGTTTGAATGGTGTATGTTTGATGGTTTGCTAACCCTTAATGGTGAATTTCCTTAGTCTTTTGAATTGTATTTGATGTAGGAATGGTATCTTCATCTACAAGGAGAGTGAAGACCACTGGAAATAAGAGAAAAGAGCTGGAGAGGCCACAGAGATTTTATTCTCACAGGTAGGAAACATGAGGAGCATTTCCAGATTGTGCAAGAAAGGAGACTATTGATGGAGAGGAAGGCCATTTGGATTCCAGACTTGGCTCTTCAGTTTAGTGCGGAACTTGAAAGCAGAAACTGGGAGAAGTTGGCTACATATCCTGCACCAGCTAACATTGAGGTTATGAAGGAGTTTTACACTAATGCCTTATTCATAGGAGTGCACATGGAGAGGTACACTAGTAATTGGTAATACGTTCTCTTCGCCGATGAATCAGGTTTAGAGTAATTTAGAAAGTTGTATGACATTGATAATAAAGCGAATTTAATAAGAATGGTAGATATAAGAGGGTGGATAAGGATGAAATTGTAAACCCCAACAAATCCATTCATTCATATCTTTTATTTGCCAATTGATTCAATTTGCATTTGCATGTTTAGATTTAGTTTTGCATTACCACTACAAAATTATTCTTCTTTCAAGTCTTATGCAATCAATTTACACGAAAGATAAGGCCTAAGAGTCCCTTGGGAAACGATTTGGACTTATTGTCTATTATTACTTGATACGATCTAGTACACTTACCAAGGTGTTAACACTAGAATTGAGAAAATTCTCTCGGGAGCAATATTACCTAGACATAGGGATAGGAGGCACGATTGCCTTTAAGCTTCTGTGCCAATGAAATGCATGAATAATTGCTAGGGAGACTAGACATAGTAAACTAGTAATTATGAGTAGGCTCTTTTCACCGAGACATCGAGTTTAGAGTAAATTAGAAAGTGGCATTGATATTAATGAAGAAGATGAATTCTTTTATGCATGAGAGTGATTAGGTGAAATCTAAACCCTAACAACATATTCATCTCATATTATCAACATCATCCATTCACTTTTGTGTTTAACCTCAATTGATCAAATTGCATGCATATTTACTTT
>NC_028358.1:39065229-39085266 GCF_000741045.1 Vigna radiata var. radiata | reverse complement strand
CTGGGAGGCAACCTAGTTTCTAACTTTTTTATTTTTAATTGATTATTTGTGTGATTTGGATTTGATTTTTTTTGTTTGAGTTTTTTAGGTTAAATGCTGCTTCTGATTGCAGTGATGATAGCATCTACTGATGGATGCTTCTACAACATCTACTGATGGATGTTGCTATCAAAGAGGACGGTGAATAGTCATCTACTGATGTATGTCACTAACATCATTTACTGATGAATACTATTGGGATAACATCTATTGAGGGATGCTAGAAGATTGAGTATCTACTAAAGGATACCGGGAAGGTACACCTACTGATGGGTGTTGGTAAGGATTGCACTTACTGATGGGTGCTAGAAAGAGTTTGGGTCAGGCTAGTGACGTTAAACAAGCGCTACCTGGGAGGTAACCCAGTTGATTGATTTATTTTTGTTTCTTTTTTTAATTCTGTTCTAGTTGCATTTAAGGGTTTGATTGTTAAATGTATAAGTGGAGTGAGTAGAAATTGCATGAATTTCGAAATTTGAGAGTTGAATTTGAGTGACATTGGATCATGGACACTAAGGGTGAGTTAGGAAGAATGAAGGTTATCATTGCGCATACTACTCAGCGACAATTAGTGTTAAGCGTTGGCACTGTAGATTGGTTTTTGGCTTTCCATTCGACCCTCACTCATTTTAGCCACTCTAAAGCTCTCTACAAAAGACTCTCTTCATTTTTCCCTTCACCCCTCTTCACAAAAACCCTTCCTCCTCCATTTTACACCACGTTTTCATCCAAGTTTGGGGTTTTGCAAGAGCACAACTATTTAGGGTTGATTCCTCCACATTCTTTGGAAGAAGTTTTGTGTTTTACTAACGTTTAATGAGCTTCCTTGTGGTTTTGTGAATTGTACTTGGTGTAGGGATGGTCTTCTCATCAGGAAAGTGGATCAAGACTGTGGGGAATAAGAGGAAGGAATCAGAGTTGGAGCAGCTGCAACTCCAGCTATGGAGGAAGATGATGAGGATGATGATTTTTGAAGATGTAGAAAAAAGAGAGGAGGAGGACTCTGATGACAACATGGGCTGAGGAAATCAGATAGCGTCTACTAATGAATGTTATCTACAATAGAGCAAGATTTATTTTATATTTTTTGTTTTTGTATTTTGAACTTGGTTGGACACTATATTTGATGCAGTGGTTTGATATTGATATTTGTGTGTGATGGATAATTGCTTGATGATGCTTGTTATTAATGATGTTGAGATTGCATAATATGCTGATATACAGGTGGTGGTTCACAAGTTATGTGAACAAATGCATGATGATGTTGTGATAGTGATTACGATGCTAAGCAGGATGTTTATCTAGAATATCTAGAATAGTGATTGAGCCTATGAGTAAGGTTTTGAACTCCAGAGTTTTTGATTGTATGATTGTTATCTACTTGAAAGCATGAATGATTTTGCCCAATTTTATATGATTGACTTAATTGTATGCATGTGTTATATGATCAAGGCCATTTTATTTATTAAACCCTTTCTTAGCCAATGCATAAACTTTCGTTCCAAAGAAAAAAAAAGAGCACCATGTGTTCTAACCTTTTTGAACCTAAGCCTTAAGCAGGATGAAAACCCTTGTGAAAAAAATCTTTACCTTGAATTAAGTTGAGAATTATTGCATGGTATTGATAAAGGTTCAAGTTTGGGGTTATTGGGAAATTTGAAAAAGAAAGAGAAAGCATTGAGCTAAGGTGTTGAGCGAAGGATGAAAAAGATAGAAAAGATAGAATGAAGAAAGATAAGCTCAATGCAAAAGGGGGGAAGTTGAGGATGAGTTAGATTGGTTATGAAAGAGAGTTTGTGCTTGAATTAAAAATGTATGAATAACTCTCTTAACTCAAGAATTTTATGATATAGAAAAAACATTTTTTCTTGTTAGCCCAGCCTCATTGTAAGCCTTGAAAAGTCCTTGTGATGACATGTGTGTGTGAGAATGTTTGACTTTGGTAAATGAAAGACAATTTTGTTCTATGTGACATGTAGATAGTAGAGGGATGGAGTGACCTTTTCAAACACTTGAGTGATTGAGTGAAACACCTTATTTGGTGAGGATTGATTCCATGAATTCATGATTACATCTATGCTTACTGATCATTCATGAGAATAACATTTGTTGGATATTATGGGATTATGTCAACACCATGATGAGTTATTGTGAATCAAGGCATGTGTACATCTTGACTAAATTCTATTGAAGAGCTGATTTGAATTATTACTTGTCTTGAAAGAAAAAGTTTTGGAAAGAGTTGAATCATTATGATGATTTGTGGAAGACTAAGTTTCATCTTGTTTGCTTGAGGACAAGCAAAGTTCGAAGTTTGGGGTTGTGATAACGGTTAAAAAACCGTTATTTTCATACTTGATTTTGATACAAAACACACCCTTTATGACTTAGAAACTAGCTTGAAATTGTGCATTTTGTCTTAGTTAGGTTGTAAGAGAGTTAAAGGTGGTTTTATGGGTATTATGCTTGGTTTTCCTTGTTTTGACAGGATTTAATGAGAATTGGATGAATGATACTTAAGTAGGAAGGAGTTGGACGCAAGAAAGGATGAAAAGAGGTACAAATAAAGAATTGAAACCACCGTTCAGTGCCAGTTCAGCACTGAGCGCCAGTTTCGCTGAACAGACTCTATCAAACGCTTAAGCGCTAATGCTGAGGGGAGAAGATAGAGTCGCGCCTACCGTTGAGCGCCAGAACCAGTGTTGAGCGCTGGCCTCTCCAGTAACAGCACTGCCAAACGCTTGGGCATGAATGTTGAGCGTCCCACTTGAGTGTCGCACCTACCGCTGAGCGGTGAACCCAGCGTTGAGCGGTGTACTTTGTGTTGAGAAACAGGTATGCTTCGTTTTACACCAAGAAGGGGGGGGGTGAATTGGTGTTAGTTCAAAAACAAAATCTTTTCGCAATCTTTATATGAAAGTGCAAAGCTTTTTGATCTTTCTTGAAATGCAAATAATGAAAATTTTAATGCAGCGAAAAAACGTAGTTGACTGCAAAATAAACGAAGTCGACTAGAAATAAAGAGTGTAGGGATAGAGAAAATCAAACACTGGTTTTTATACTGGTTCAACCAACAATGCCTACATCCAGTGTCCTTCCAACCTAGGAAGTAAATGCACTATTTATTAAGGGTAAGTATCAATTAGTGTAATAGGCTGAGATTGGGTCGTGATTAGGGTTCCATTAATCTTAGGCACATCTCAAAAACTATAAATAGAGGTCAAAGGTAAGAGGTAAGTGATCACATTTATTATGAATTTAAGACATTGACTTCGTCCAAATTAATTATTAACTTAAGTATTGGAGTACCTTTGGCAGGTATCCCGATTGGTTTGGAGCGTTGACGAAAGAAAACTTGGACTAAGGACAGATAACCTGTGCGGCTAAGGACTAATAGTGTGAAAATATGTTTTGTGGAGTTGCTTGACCCTACATCCGAAACATACATAAATATAACTTTAGAATATGTAAAATATTGAAACTTAATACATTATATTATAAAATTATAAAGTTGAAGAGGTGCAATTATGCTCTCAATCCACCTTTAAAAAATAATAGAAATTAGGTGTATAATCCATTAATTTATAAGTAAAATTTACCTCAATCAAATCCCTTCAATTAAATAGGCCGCAACCATGTTAGTTTTTTTTTTCTCTCTTCTTCTTTTATGTGTTTACAGTATTAAATGATTACTTTTCAAATGAAGCAATTAAATCTTTTTATTTCAACAAAGCAACTAAATCTCTGTAAAAAAAACAATTAAACCTATAAAAGATAACACTATATTCTACTCCACTTTTTATGAACCTAACTATTACGTTTATATATGTACCCTTCTTTAAATAAAAAACCGTGTTTTAATAATATAAAAGGACAAAAGTTTTATATATATATATATATATATATATATATATATATATTATTGTGTAAATATATCTAACCATATGTTTTTTTTTTTCATTTCCAATTTCAAAAGAATATTAAATTAATAAAAATATTATAATAAAATTAAATAGAAATAAAATTTGTAAAAAGTCAGTAGTATTTAAATAAATTTAATAAATAAAAATAAAACATAGACGAAGAGAGAAAAAACGAGAGCTTATGAAAAAAAAGTTAATTTTTGTATGAATTGTTAGTTGGAAGTTTTCATTTTCTTTAATATCTATAGTGAGTTTGTTTTTACTATCCAACACAAATATTATTATTTATCAATAGTTTGTTTCAATTTTTGTAAATGTTGACTGAAAAAAATTTCAACAACATTAATTATGATTGTTTTATATTTAAATAATTGTATGTATTAGTAATTGAAATATTTCATCCGAATAAAAAAATACAAATTTGAATTTACTTATCCAAATAAATAAGGAAAAATAAAATAATTTAAACTAATATAAATTTAAATTCAATATATTTAAATATATCCTTGCAAAATCTTTATATCAAGGTAAAATTCAACAAAATTCTTACAATTTACAGTATTGTACCATCTATATTTGTAAGAAAGTTTCAATTAAAAGTTCATTTAAAATGTTTCTATTTTCTTTTCTAGTTTAAACATAAAAATGTTTGTCATTGAATTCTGTTAATTGAAGTTTACTGTATGTTTCTCTAAATGTTTCTTCTAGATTTTTTTATTGACGAAAATTAAAAATTATATTGTTAATATAAATTAAAAGAACTCAGTTAGTTTATTTGTTTGTAAGATAAATAGATTTAGTATTTATTTTTTAGGAGAACATATGTATATGGTGTAATGAGATAACTGTCTAAGCATAGTGTTCTTTAAAAAAAATAAAGATAAAAAGAAATTGCTATGATGGTGGGATTAGCAATCTTTAATAATTGTTTGATGTTGAAGAGAGTAAGAGAGAAGAATTAACACTTTTGAATAATTGAATGATTAAACTTTCTCTCCTCAATTTCGATTATAAAATATTAGTTTTTAATAAATTATTTAAAACTTATTGCTTATGATTGCGTGACTGACACACACATGAAATGAAATGTTAAAATATTGAAAAGTGTATTGACAAAACACTGTAGTGTTGGAGAAGTAGAAGAAAAGAAAAGAAAAAATTAACATCATTTCTGCTTATTTAACATAAGAAACTTAATTAAGATAAATTTTACCCACGTTTAAACGAGATTGACACTTTTAAACCAAATTTAATGGTAATTGACACCCAAACCAAAATTAAAAAAAGCAATTAAACTTTATTCATAAAACATAATCACATCTATGAGAGCCTCCAACCACCCCATATAATAATTTAACCTTTACAAAGAAACTAAAAAACTCATATAATTCTCTAGAGCTTTGACATTTTAACTAAATTGCCATTTCAGAGTTCAATTACTACCTATCACTCATCAAATCAACAAATCCATTAAAAATAAGGAAATAAAATAAAATTTCATACTCAAAAACATATATAAAATAAAATTTCTTCTAAAAACATATACATAATTGAAACATATTATAAAAAATATATAAACTAATAATAATAAAAAAATAAATAAACCACTTGAAGTAAAACCGTTTCTCAATGTTAAAGTTAACAAATTTATTATCACAATGATATTTTCTTCACGACAAATATGAAATATAGATGATTTATTGTCTTAGGAACTATGTTTTTCAATTCCTTTTGTATAAAAGATTAATACATCATTTCAATTTCAAAACCAAAGAGCCATCAACGATTCTTCAAGTGTATGGAACATTCTTAACTGAGACTTTCAAATATCTCCACAACAAATGAACATAACAGAATATAAACAAAAGTTTATTTAAAAAATATAAAGACGTGAGCCAAATATATATCTGAAAAACATACGGAAATGTACCCTAAAATCAACCCAAGAGAATTTATTTTTTTGATTTTGCTCTGCTTTTGAATCTGAAGTATAATATATCTCTTTGGTTACGTGGTTGCCTTGGTCTTGAATTCCTCACTGCATGCTGCAAAATTGGCCATTTTTCAAATTAAAAGCTTTTTATTAGTTATTTAATGTAACTTTCATCTTTCTGAATGAATTTAGAATCACAGATAGAATAATGGGACATTGAATGGCTTACATCATGCACTGCCTCTCTCAATAGTCTTACTTGTGCTTCCGACACTGTCCTTATCTGCACAGAAGAGTAGAAAAATTCAAATCAATTAAAATCACCATCAAAATAAAAAATAAGAGAAATATACAAAAACTAAAAAAAAAAATAGAATGACTCATCTAAAACTAATGGAGATACAATTCTACACTCTTATACGTCTATTACTAGTTATAAGATCAATTTTTAAATTTATAGGATGTAGGAAATAAAAAATTAATTATAATTTTACAAAATTAAGGGCACATTCTGAGTCTGTCATTGATTTCATGATTTTTAATTTTGATTAATATAATAAATGCTCATTTAATTTAAATGCCAAAAAGGATCTTCTTTGAATTTGATAGGTTAAAACGGGTTTAGTTATGCCTTCTATGAAAAAGTCATATTTATATTATTTATTAATGATAAGCCAATTCGTAAAAATATAAATATAAAAATTACAATCTTTATTAATTCATGAGTATACATATTTCATTTTAATCTTAATCTTTATTAGTAATAGAACAATTCAGTTCATAAAATAAGCTAAGAATAGTAAAAAACATATTTATTTTACTTTTTAGAATATTCAAATCTTAAAAACATTGCATATTACAAACTTCAAACATAAACTTTTAATGTTTTTAGATGAAGGGTTGACTTTACCTAAGACATGTGATTCTCATTCCTAATAATTTCAAACTAAAAAAAACAAAAATAGAAAACCAGAATTATATTTTATATTATTTTAAAGTAAGAAATTTATGACAAGAGAATTTAAGTAAGTTTGTAACCTTTCTATCAATGTTCCAGATGACTCCTTCGGTGCAAGGAGGAGTGGTGAGTGAGCCTAAGTACCTGTAATACATATTTCCTCTTGTCTGTATTCCTGAGGGATTTATCTCTCCAATTTGTCTCTCTACATCCCCATCAACAAGGTGCTCGATTTCTTTCTCAAGCTGAATTTTCAGACACATTATATCCATTTTCAGACAATAAAAATGGAAATTATGAAAGCATGAAATATTATTAGATTTTTGGAACCTGAGAGAGAAAACGATCAGGGCGATGCCCTATTTTATAGAAAGCACCAGCCACAAAAATCTTGTTTTCCATACTTACATGCACCATGTGCATCTCCAAGTCATACCTAACAAGGCCACAGTTCATAATATGATGTTTGAATTCTTCAAGAGTTTTTATTTCATATCTTAAATAAAACTTCAAATTGTACTTCCTGCCATTGATGGAATGTTCAGAAGGTGAGTGCCAATGACACTGTTTCAGAAAGAATTCGGTTCCGTTTATGTCTATTGAGCCAGCATCACCCTTCCAATATATCTGCAACCGCATATATACAGTATACATACATACGCATGAATCATCAAAGTATATATCATATATGAGTGATAAATAAGGTGGTGAGAGACTGACAGCAATATCATGGCCTCTGTTGATTATGGTGGCATTAGAAGAAAAGTAATCAGTGAGGAGTAGTTGACAGCGAGGGATGATTTTGACTCTTGCACATGACAAGTCTATGGGAGATTGCATCTGTCCATGTTTACAAGCTGACCATTCTTTCTTTAACTCTCCCCAGTGACCAGGTCCCTTTTCACTTCCTCTCATGTAATCAAACTCTCTTTCGTCCTCTGCACAGTAACATTTCTCACATAATAATAACACTAAAAACAAAATCATTTTTACATCATACTTACCAGTTTCTCCCACTTCTTCAGCTCTTGTTGATGCTGAACCTGACAAGACCATCCAAAGCATGAGCAAAGTTGGAACTATACATGTGTTATTCATTCTTGATGAAGGCTTCATGCTTAGATGTCAAAGAGAAACAATATGACTGAGGTATTGGCCTAAAACTTTGATTCTGTGTAATGCTAGACGATTGATTGCAATATATTAAGTGATAAATTCAATGAATGGGAGCTAATAGGCTTGGTTCAAATTTTCTTGTCTTATTAAAATGGCTCATCAATACAAGACAAGTGGTGATAAACATCCATTAATTAAAGTAAAGGAGAGCAGAAAAAGATTGATTAATGGAATTTTTCTTTTCTAAGTATCCAGAGATATGGGGAATTTGAGAAACTAGTCTATGTAGAATGCAGAGGTAGCTATTTAGAAGCAAGGAAAAAAAACAAAGTTGCATTAATACTATGAATGGGTGGCAAAGCATGAAAATACCTTTTCTAATAATATTTTTTGGCTTAATTAATAATTTAGCTTCTATATTTAATTTTTTTTATTTTTTATTTTTACTCAACTGAGTTTCAATTTTTTTTTTAAAAAGATTCAACGAGTTTATACTTTTGTAAAAAAAAAAAATCAATATGACCTTATGAATCCGTAAAAGATTCTATATTTTTTTTTTTTTATAAATCCTTAAAATTCTTTCTGGTGATAACTAGCAAGTTTTTATGACCTTATAGTCCCTTTGACAAAACAGGAATTCATTTTGCTTAGATGGTTGGAAGCCGCCATGTGGAATGTCACTGTCTGTTAAATGCCAATTGCCAAACTCTTTCAAGGCTACAACACTTTATCATTTATAGGGACATTAATGCCTTTGCATTTCTCACACAAACATCAAACTTTGTATATGTGTTAAAGAGTGTGACAGGTGACATTATTGAAGTTTGTTTAGCCCTTTTAACAAGCAAACACTTAAAAATATAAAATAATAAGATCGGCTATCATATGAAAAAAAAATTACCCCAAACCAATTGAAATATATATATATATATATGATTGTAAATGGTTTAAAGATGTGAGTCATGATAGAAAAGAGAAAAAAATAAGTGAGAAATACCTTTATATATTTATTATTCATTTATTTGTAAATGGTATGAAGAAAGTAAGTGATGAATTTTGATAGAAAAGAGAAAAATAAATGAAAAATGGGATGAATGAAAATAGGAAACAGAGGAACGGAATGGATTGAAGAGTATAGTTAAAAAAAACGAAGTAAATGACCAATTAAGTTCCTAAACCGTAAAATAATTAGGACTTGGCATAGTTAACTTAAAAAACTTAAACTGTACTTTATCTGTATCTTTTTAAACTTAAAAAACTTAAACTACTTGAACTAAAAACTAATTATACTGACTAATACTTCAGTTTAAAAATACTACACTATTTTATTTTTGAGTATAATTAACTGCAGTTTCAGTTTTTCTATTTCGCAGTTAGGTTTTTCAATTTCTCTTCACAATTTTCTATTTTCCTATTTCCTATCTCCATCTCCGGTGAAGGTGGCCATGTTTACTATCTCTATCTCCGTTGAAGGCTGTCGCCATTGTTGTCGAAGAGAAGCAAATCTGCAATCCAAAGGTACGTTTTTTCCTTTCCCTTTCAAAAGAGATTGAAAAACCTTGTCATAGTAGCAGTGGAAGAACGAAGGAGAAGAGGGGGAGCAAAATGACACCGTTGAGGCAGGAGTCAGAGGAGGACGCACCTGAGTTCCATAAAGTCGATGGAGTTGCCGGCGGGGTGAGAGGGCGAGAGCGGGAGGCCATCGCCGAAGAGAGACGATGTGGACGACGAGGAAGGGGATGGAGAAGAGGTCCGGGTGGGTGAGGGGGGTGTGGTCGAGAGAGAAGTTGGCCGGGGAGTTGTCGATGATGGAGATGGTTTTGGCGGCGAGGAGGGTAGGGAGGCGAGCGCGGCGGGGAAGGAGGAGGAGGTCGGAGAAGGGAAGGTTCTGGGGGACAAGGTGATGGGGTTGTTTTGAACTGTAATGACGTGATAGGGGATCCACGGTGAAGGAAGGTGTTGGGTGGGATGAAGAGGGTGGTTTTGAATTAAAAGAGTTTACTAAACTGTACTTATATGTAACTAAACTAAAATTAAGTTCAGTTAAGTTTCTTTAAACTACCTTTTTAGTTCAATTCAATTTCTTTGAATTATTATATAGTTAATTATAATTAATTATAGTACAGTACATATAATATAGAATTAATTTCTTTTATTTAGTCCTTGTACAAAAAGTATGATAATTATGTTCTACTATTAAGTTTAGTAACACCATTTTTGTCATTAATATAGAAGAAGCAACACTATGTTGTAATTTTTTTTAAGGACAGATTAATATTAAGCCGCCTTAACGTCAAGAATTAATTCATATTTTTTTATATTAGATAAAAATGTTAATTTCACTCATGGTTATGGTTATAGTTTAATTCATCTTTTAAATGTATTAGTTTCGAAAATTTCATTTTTAAATGGATTAAGATTAAGGTGAAGGTGGATTTAGTTTTTGTATAACGACTTTAATTAATTTTAAAAACAACACCTTTAGTTTGAATTAAAGGTTGAGCTGAACTATCTCGGACGAAAGGTCAAGCTGAGCCAATGCAGGTCGAAGGTATAGACGAGTTAGTCCAAGCCAAAAATTGAGATGAGTCGTGATGACATATCCCTTGCTATGACCTAGCACATTCATGAAGAGTTGGAGGCATCTATGGAAGATGGGCCTAGACTCTTGGGCCATATTAAGTCATCATGAAGATTTAGTTGAGTAAGAATAATTTTGGGCCTTGTATTTTGGGCCAAGTAGTCTAGATTTTATTTGGGCTTTGTATTTTGGGCCAAGAAATCTAGATTTTATTTGGGCTTTATATTATGGGCCTAGTAGTGTAGGACTTCAATCGGGCCTTGTATTTTGGGCCAAGTAGAATAGATTTTGACCAAACAAGTCAACAAAGGGTTAAGGCCCAAAGTTGACTATGCTTGGATGTCCAAAATGGGTGTGTTGAGCAAGGGGTCAACATTTTGGCTAAGCTTGGAGAACAAGGGAGAAGAATTTCGTCCTAGACATGTGGAAGCTTCCCATTGGAGAGTTTTCCTCCTAGTTAGTGGCCATGTGTCACTCTAGGAATGGAGAGTTTATCCATAGGTAGTGGTCACATGTCACTCTTTCATTTGAGAGGATTTTTGTCCACTTGTCTCCCTCATATTGGAGAGGATTTCTACTTGCTCTCCAAGGCAACCAAGGCGGCTCTTTTAGGTTAAAGTTTCAACCCATTTTCAGACACCTTAGCCAATAAATAGAGGTGTTCTCCATCATGTAATCACCTTTGATTTAGAATAAAGTTATGCTGTCATTTTTGTGCCATACTACTCTTTTAAGGTCACCTTAGGCTAGAGCAACCCAACTGGCCTCCTCTAGCCACCTTCCTTCACGAGTTGGTCCAACCTCTCTTAGAGAACCACCAAACACACCTTCCATCAGCATAAAACTCATCAAAACCATGAGCTATCAACACCTTTCACCACCACCAAATTCTGAAATCTTCATCCATGAATTTATGGCTTGATTTGCTTCTAGATTTGGCTTGTCCTAGCTAAAGCATTTTGCCATCATTTGGTATCAAGAGCCTTGGGTTTTCAAAGAGCTAAGTTTCTTGGTTTTGATCCTTTGTTATTTCCTCGTTGTTTAATGTTTTCCTTACTTGTCTTGTGTTATTTTTTCCATCTATCATTTTTTTTTCTGGCAGTAAACTGGGACGACTTTGAAACTTAAACTACATCTAGCCCAGTTGTCCACTAGTCCATTCAAATACACTTGTAACAGATTCGACTATACTAAAACCTTTGCACAAATTTTGAGAATCAGTGCTCTGTGATGTTTTGGATTGAAAAGAATTTCAAAATCTTTTTACATGTGTCAGTCGACTTTGTCCAGAGTACATTCGACTGTATTATTGATCTGTTTTGGAATTCTGTTATGCTTACACACTCCAACGACTATATTTTTAAAAGTTAGTTAAGCATTAATGAATTGGTCAACTGTATTGAATGTGTTGATTTTCGTTGACTGAGAGTCTCTATGTTGACTGTCTATTATAATTGTATCAATACAGTAGACTGGATTAGTAGGCTATTCGAATGAGAAACAATTTGTTTAATAGAAAACTATAAATTGGCTGAACATGAGTTGTTGAGGGACTTTTGTGAATCTGACATTTTCATATCCTGTTTTAGATTGAATTCTCTATCTTAACAGCTCCAAGAACTCTCTAAGAAGACAATGGTGATCTATCTTGAGAGAGATTCAAAGGGAGAAGGCTTATGCGCTGACTGTGTGATCATAACTACACAAAGAAGGTGTTTCTTGATTGATCTTTGAAGGCTTGGCATCCTGTGAAGACTGCTGCATTGTGTGAAGGCTTGACATTCTGTGAAGACTGTTGTATGAAGGCTTGGCATCCTGTGAAGAGTGTTGGTTACACGTTGAGCATTGTTCGACGTGGGTTCAGATTGCAGAAGAGGGGATTCTTGCTGCAAGTCTGGTTTTGGTTATTGCAGCTATATTTTGGTTTTGGGTTAGAAAGGAGATTTATAATTTTGACGTGAGGTCTTCTATAAATTCCTTGTTGTAAAATCCGCAACCATTATAGTGCATTTGCTTCCTGGGTTGGAAGGACACTGGATGTAGGCATTGTTGGGCGAACTAGTATAAAAACCAGTGTTTGATTTTCTCTATCCCTGCACTCTTTATTTCAGTCAACTATACTTGTTAAGCAGTCAACTACATTGTTCCGCTGCACAGAAATTTTCATTACTTGCATTTCAAGAAAGATAAAAAAGCTTTATACTTTTGTATAAAGATTGTGAAAAGATTTTGTTTTTGAAACAACACCAATTCAAACCCCTCCTCTTGGTGTAAAGAAGCCTAGAAGCACCGACTTAAACCAAAGGTTGAGATGGTCTGACTTAGGCCAAAGGTTAAGATGCGTCAACCAAGGTCGAAGGTTGAGACAATTTGGCCCTAGTTGAAAGTTGAGACGGACCAAGCTAGGCTGAAGGTCGATAGGGGACGGTCCAAGCCGAAGGTTGAGAGATGACAACCTGGGTCGAAGGTTGAGAGGGGTCGACCTGGGTCAAAAGTTGAGACAGGTCGGATTGGACTAAAGGTCAAGACAACCTGATTAGGCTGAAGGTCGAGACATGCCAGCATAGGTCGAAGGTCGAGACGACATGATCTAGGCCGTAGGTCATGATATACCGACATGGGTTGAAGGTCGAGATTAACCAAGTTAGATAAAAGGTCAAGATAGGTTGGGTCAACCGAAAGGTCGAGACAAGTTAGTCTGAGACGAAGATTTAGATGAGTTGGCTGTGACTAAGGTTGAGACGGGCCAACCAGAACCAAAGGTCGTTACGGGTTAGTTTGGGCCAAAGGTCAAGACTGGTCGCCTTAGAACGGAGGTCAAGATAGGTCATCTTCGGACAAAGATCAATATGGGTATGTTCAATTGAAGGTTGAGATGAATCAGTTTAAAACAAAGGTAGAGATGGACCAACCCAAACCAAAAGTTGAAATGAGTCGACATAGTTGAAAGTCAAGATATGTTAATTTGTGACAAAAGACGTGATAAGTCAACCCAAGTAAAATATCAAGATAAAAGATCTACAAACAAGGTCGAGACAAGAGGTTGGACTCAAAGTAGAGTGAAGTTTTGATTTCAATGTTGATTGTTGTTTATATATCGAATAGTATATTTTAAATAATTAATATTTTTTTATATTTAAAAAAAAGTCATGAAACAATCCTTATTTATAAAATTTTTATAGATATTTTCATCATGAGAAATCCCACCATAGGGAAACCGAAAGTTTTTTTTTCTTCTAAAGTTGATATATGAAAATTCAAAGATAGCAAAACGATATAATATATGTATACGAATATGAGAAAAAGAAGGAAGAAGAAAAATAAGTAAAAGATCAAAATACATAAAATATTATTGATTCATTAAAAAACCGGTGATATTTTCTAGAGATTTGAGAAATCTCATTACATATATTTATTATTAGAATTAAAATTAACTTTTTTTAGTGAACAAATTATATATGTTTTAATTTCTTTAAGAATAACATGAAGGAACGAGTAATTCTATGTCCTTTTATAATACTTTTATTGATTATTTAATTTTTACAAAAAATGTTAATTAAAATTAAATAGATTTTGCGACAACCTAGAAAATAGAGTACTAGAATAGATAAGTGTATTAAAATAACGAGACCGAATATTTTATTTTTAAATAATCTTATAATATAAATAGAATTTTATAAAGTTCGTCTTATTATCTAAAACACGACCTATCTCTCTAAACTCTTTCCTCTTCGTTCTTTCTCATTTCTCTCTACTCTTTCTCACTCTTGGACAATCTGTTCGAAAATCAGGAAGTGTCTAGACGACCCTGGCATCGAGAGCTACAATTTCTACCGATCAATTTCTTGATTCGAGCCGATAAGTTTGTTTCCCTCTTTCTTCACAAGTTCTTGAACCTTGATCATGCAATGAATTCTATTTGCACGTATCAAGTAGTTTTTCCCTTCAATTCTTGACTTCAATTAGCTCTTAAGGTTGGTTTCCTATCTCCAATCGGTGAGTTATAGGTTTCTGTAGAGTTTTCTTGCGGTACAAGTAAATGGTCGGGGTTTCCTTGACAACTGTGCAAATTCTAAGGTAAGGTAAGCTAGCATATTATTTGATTTCTGTAATTACTGGAGAATGTTTGTAGAGAGAATGACTTTTGAATTATTTTGAGTTGAAATTATGATTTTGTAGTGTATGAGTCATGATGAAATGTGATTGTATTTGGGTGTGAATTAATGAATTGATGCTCTGAACTGTTTTGAATGATTACAACATTAATGAATAAAAATATGATTAAACCTTCCTTTGACGAACGAACCGGAATATGAACACTCTACCAACTCGAAGAGAACCGCTCCGATTATGGATGCACGAAACGAGAGCTTCTCCTATTAACGAGACCAGGCAGAGCATCTTGCTAACTCGAAGAGAACAGCTCCGACTATCGACACACGAAACACGAGCTTCTCCTATTCACGAGACCAAGCAAGGGAACTTGAACTATAGCTATTGAGAACTTCCTCTGACAAACAATATTCTACAAGAGCTTCTGTTCAAGAACGTTACTTCTGAAATTTTCAGAAGTCCAATATATAGCCAGATACACTAAATATCAAAGGTCAAGTCCCAACTGCCACTAATAATCAATTATTGTAAGTGATAATCGATTATTCAAGTCCGTTACAGGTTTTTCAAAATGTGATAATCAATTATGTGAGGTGATAATCAATTATTCCTGAAAGACTCATGATAATCGATTATTGCCTAGCATAACCGATTATTTCAGTAAAAAAAAATACAAGTTTTACAAGATTTGAAGACTTTCCTATTACACTTATTTTCTACAAAGTGCTTTTAAACATTCCTTCAGGTGAAACTTCTTGTAGCATCATCAAAATTAATTTCTTAAAGATTTACCAATGCTCCTTATTGGTAACAATCTCCCCCTT
Organism: Vigna radiata var. radiata; assembly: GCF_000741045.1. Classification (NCBI taxonomy): domain Eukaryota; kingdom Viridiplantae; phylum Streptophyta; class Magnoliopsida; order Fabales; family Fabaceae; genus Vigna; species Vigna radiata. The sequence continues at coordinate 39,069,779 of NC_028358.1, read as the reverse complement.
TTTGATGATGATCAAAAATTCAATTTTTAAAAGCAACTTTGGCTTTCCTGCAAAACATATAAGCTAATAGACAACAAACTGAGTTAGGAGTACCTGTTATCAACTTATATTACAAGTTTCCCTATTTATTATATTTCTCCCCCTTTTTTATCATAAGCAAAAAGATCAATGGAAAAAGCCCCCCCTAAATATGATCTTCCCCTCAATTAAACAATGTATGCATGAAATCAAGAGATCATTTTATTTATGAAAGGAAGATTACATCAACATCATAAGAAGAAACATAAAACACAGAACTATGACATAGATGTAACAACAAGCAAACAACAAAACATGCTAACATAGAAACCTATCTCTAAAATTCAGGACTAGGGGTTCTCTCAGGTGGTTGAATGTTTAGATGAGATTCGATGTTGGATAGGCAAACATCAAGATCAAGAAATTGATCAACCACGTATTCATCAAAAGCTTGTTGCCACTCATAACTTTCTTCAAAGTGAGTTTTCTATGCTAGACTCAAATCCTCTAATTGCTTAGATAATCTTGCAAAGTGTTCTTCTATAGAAGTTGAGGATGAGGAGGGTATGTTGGATGGACCAAAATTAGAAGGAGTAGCAGCACTGACTGGGTCTGCCATGTGAGTATCCATGTCATCTTCTTCACCATCATTTGAATGATCATCATCTTTGTGAATAATCACATTTCCCCGAGTAACAAATCCCATTTGCCTAAAAGTGGTGTCTCCAATCTCAAATCCAATGGCTTGAATTGTTTGAACAAGTTCTCCTTCCACATTAACTCCTTTATATTCTAAAATTCTAGAGATGAGACAATGATGAGTCGTTATTTCTTGAACTGTACTTAGTTTATTGCACTTAAATAAACCAGGGAATTGTGTTTAATTGTCTGTTATTTACCCGTTTTTCTGAATTCTGCTTAATTTGGTCGGAAATTCGTATTTTCACTAATTTGAATTTTCTGAGCTGATTAATTGCATTTTTTGGGTGCAGGAAAATTTTGGAAACATCATTTGGAGCATTAGGGAAGGTGGCGTGATCATTCAAGACTCAACATTTAGTCACTTCCATTTTAATTAAGTTGTAATTTCGTTTTTAGAAACCTTAATTAGATTAGGTGTTTTTGGACCCTTTTAGTGGCAATTTTCTAGAAGCCCATTTTGTAGGACACTTAGCTTTAGGCTAGGGTTTCATTTTAAGAGATGGACCCCACCATTTTAGGGCAATTCTCGGTATTTGGAGAGCCTTAGCCGACCACACACTTCAATGCACACTTTTACACTTCATTTCTAGGTTTTGTATGAACTCTCATGGAGAACTTGCTATGGTGCTTCGGTTGTGACCATTTGAATGAAAAAAGTTGCATATTTTCTTTGTCTCTTGCTTTCATCTTGGTTATCTTGGCTTGGTAGAAGTAGAAAACCGTCCATTTACCATTTCATTTTCTTGCTCTTTGAAGTAGGAAGCATGAGCTTGGGAGCTTTTCTTTGCGTTTTCATGGTGGTTCTTGAATTTGAATGAAAGTCTATTTCGTTTTCCTCTTCATTTGTTGCAGTGCTCACAGTTTTCATTTCACTTTACTTGGTTGGATGATGAAAATGGAGTTCTTGTTGAGTTTTGGGTTGAAGGAAGCTTAAGTTGATGTGGGTGTGTTGTGATTTGGACTCTTTCTTCTTGTTTTTCGGTTTTGATGTTTGAAGCAAGTTTACAACCAGAACTTTGTGCTGTTTATTGTGGTTGGATGGTGCTGGACTTGAAAGCTAGGGATTTATTTTCGTTTTTACAAAAAGCTTGAAGAAAGGGGAAGGTTTGGTTGGGTCAAACGAGTATAAGTTTGAGTTTATTATTCTTGTGTTGATTTGGAATTTGAACTTTGGTCTCTTGGGTGTATGTTTCGGTAGAATGGAGGAAGAAAACATGAATGGTGTGTGTTGGTAGAGGAAAAACCGAAAATGGAGATAGGAAGGAGGAGAGAAGGTGCATTTAATTCTTTACCATTTTTGGACAAACACATATGATGCTTATTTTGACTAAGGGAATGTTTCCATGTTGAGCTTTGTCTCTAGCATAAATTACTGCCGAGAATCACCTTGAGTTGGGAAATTTTTTGTGTTTGATTTTCATTTTACTTGGCTTACATGGCACATTGGAAGAATCACCCTAAGTATCTTTCATTTACACCTTGGTTTGAAGCACTTTTTGTAGAATTTCCTTGCTAGCTCACGGTATTTGATGGTTGGGTTTTGGGAACTAGATTTTTGCTGCATGGAAGAGTGATGGCACGGTTTTAGAGTGTGAGGAAGGGACATGTGTGTTTTCTTGAAGATTGGAGCACATGGTACAAGAGGGAAACATATTTTAAAGTTTGGAGAAGATTGACTTTGAAGTGGACTTTGGAAGGTTACACATCACTCACGGCCATGTGCTTTTCTTTGGCCAATTGGACTTTTAAATTCCTTTGTTAATTGCCATTGTGTCAAGTAATTTGCTAGGATTGAATTAGGCTTGTTGGTTTCTTTGGTTTTTAATTAATTTAGTTAATAGGTTGAGTTTAATGTGTTTGAGTTAGTGTTGAGTTTAATTATTTTTTAACTGTGTTTGTTAATTTCTTTGTAACAGTGTTTGATGTTTGAATGTTGTCTAAGGTTTTTAGTAGTGTTAGTTTAATTACCATGCTAGCTTAAATTACTCTAGTTGGTCATTAGCTATATTGCTATGTTTCCCTAAGGTTTCTGAACTGTGACTGTGTGGCAACTCTGACTTGGTTAATATTAATTATGTATTTGCACCTGCAATTGGGTATACGCTTAGTTGCCCAGTTGGTGTGACATCTTCGCTTAGTTGATGGAACTGTATGGTGTAAATCCGATTTGATATTAACAACGCATTCGCTTAGTTTGCGTTTATGAAGACAGAATTAACCGTCGCTTAGTCGGTTAACTCTGTTGGATTAGAGGTCTGAGTAGCAACTTTATTTAGATAATTTGTGATGGGAAACATTGTAATAAGTTAATGACCAACCGTTTTGATTCTGTTTTTGAACCCGTTTTTACATCTGTGTTTGCATTTCTGTTTGCATCTGTGTTTTCAATTTGATTCATCCGCATTCCAATTTGATTAATAAGAATAATATATATTGTTGACAAATTGGCAAGTGTACCAAATCGTACAAGTAATATAAATGGTAAGACCAAGTATCGTTTTCCAAAGAGACTCGTATGACTTCCTCATTCGCGTGAATTAAAATAATAAGACTTGAAAAATAAAAATTAATAAATTGGATTTTTAGAACAAAAATCTTAACATGCAAAAAATAAAGTTGATTCAATTGACAAACGAAAATAATGGATGAATGGATGTTGTTGGGGGTTTACAATTTCATCTATTCCACTCTCTCTTACATACTACCCTTGAATATTAGTTTGATTAATTGTTATGCGACTTTCTTAGCCTCCCCTTAACCCGATCCCTCGGCGAAAAGGGCATAATATTAACTACTGGCTTGCTATCCCTAGCCTTCCCTAGTAATTAATACCGCATTATAAACAAAAGTTAGCGCAATTGATCATCCTACCCCTATCCGTAGGTGGTATTGCAAAATCAAGAGATTACTCACAAGTTCATGTCATTACTGTACGTCCCCATATCAATAAACACAAACATCAATATACCGAATGAGTTAAACGATAAAGGCCTTAAGCACAGATGATAACCCAACAATAATGAATCAAAACATATGGAGACCATATAAATAATCAAGAGATTCAATAAGAGAGAGTATCAAAAGATTACATTGTTTCCCCCAACAACAATAGGGTTTAGTTCACCATAGACATGGCGAAACTAGATGAAAAATGGAAGAAGAATGGAAAAGCAAACCCTAGAAAAGATGAAAAGGAGCCTAAGCATCCAAGAGGTCCTCTCCAGAGAACAAAATTAGGTCTGGCCGTACTCCCCTATCAGAAGAATGATTCTGAACTCGCAATAGGGGTATATATAGGTGAGGAGCGCATCAGAAAACAGGCCCAAGTCCAGCGAGCCACCGCCGGGCGGTTTAAGTGTGCCGCCCGGCGGTTTGCCACAAATCGCCCTACCGCCCGGTAGCAATCGCCACCGCCCCCCTCAGGTCCGCCCAACGTCAATCGCCATGCCTTCTCCTCATCCTGGACCGCCCGACGGTTTAAGTGTGCCGCCGGACGGTGCGTCGACTCTTCAAATCTTCATTTTTCTGCTCTTTTCTTGAGTCAACGACCTGTATCTTCAACTCCATTCTCTACTTTTCTTAAATTAGCTTCAAAACAATGCAAAACAAGCATAAAATCGCTAAAAACAACTTTTGTCTCTCTCCAGACTCATTTATGGAGTTTTGCTTGATTCTAAGCTCATTCCCAGTAGTAAAGGGTGTAATTTGGTCCAAATTGACATATAAAAATAATTGTTTTTCAACCTTCATCAACACCCCAAACTTAGAATTTTGCTTGTCCTCAAGCAAAACAAAACAAAACAACACACAAAACAAAACTTGGCTTTATA
>NC_028358.1:39061018-39063214 GCF_000741045.1 Vigna radiata var. radiata | reverse complement strand
CAAATCTCTCATCATTATTCTTCCATCATGAACATCAATAAACATCTTTGATGTTGCCATGAAGGGTCGCCCCAAAATCACAGGATGCTCATCCTCTGTTTTAACATCCATGACAATGAAATATGCTAAAAACTCAAGACAGTCTGCTCGCACAATAACATCTTCCACCATTCCCACTGGCCTTTTTTTAGAACCGTCTGCCATTGTTATAGTCAAGTCAGAGAGTTTCAACACAAGTCCTCCGATTTCCTTCAACAGTTCCGTGGGTGTTAAATTAATGCTGGATCCAGAATCTATCATAGCTTCCCCCTCCCAATCATTCAGGGAACATAACAATGTTAAACACCCCGAATCTTTAGCTTTAGGAGGATAATTACTCTTTTGTGGGTGAACAACAAGATCCTCTTCTTCATCAGTAAGCTTCATTTCATCCTCCTTGTTAATTTTGATTCTTTCTGAATGGGGAGGAATCTGCTTATTTTCTAAAGGTAACACAGTCACTTCACCAACTTCTTTTTCCTTGTAATTCTCCTCTCCTTCATCTTCACTGCTCATGGGTTCAAAGAATTCACCCATCAATGTCTCCTCTTCTTCACTATTCACAACATGGAATGGTTCAATATCTTCCTCCCAACCATCCTGACTGTCTGCGTCCCAGCCACTTTGGCCTGTAATAATCTTGCATTCCCTCTTAGGGTTAGCCTCAGTGCTAGCCCTAAATTGGTTTTTCTCTGTAATCTCTATCCTTGTTGCCAGCTGCCCAATCTGTGACTCCAGTGATTTAAAGTTGACCTGATTGTTATTCACTTGCTGCTCATATCTTTTGTAGAAGTCATCAAATTGATTACTCAAGGCCCTGACAGACTCAGTCAAATTACTCACTTGATACCGCAGAGGTAATGGTTGTTGCTGTCGGAAGTTTCCTCCTTGTCCAGAAGAAGCATTTTGGCTTTGCCCAATACTTGGATGATTTTTCCAACCTTGGTTAGAGTTACCTTGGTTGAAATTTCCCTGTTTGTACTGAAATTGGCCCCCATATAATTCACGTCCTGCTGCATCTCTTCTATAAACGCACATTGACCGTTAATATGGTCACCACCACATAAATCGCAAAGTTGTTGTGCCTGGGAAACATTTCTGAGCCCCCGAGGAAGTTCAGAGACCACCTTTAGCAACTTGTCCAATTTCTGGCTGAGGAGGTGATTTTGTGCTGCTGCTGCATCTTCAGTAGGAAGATGTAACAGTCCTCCTTTTTGCATGCCTCTCTCATTCTACACCACTTCATTTAGAGCCATCTCTTCAATTAAGTTGTACGCCTCATCTTCTGTTTTTCTGTTAATGCTGCCTCCAGCCGAGGCATCTATCATCATTTTGGTTTGAGCGCGCAAACCTCCAAGGAATGCAAGCAAGTATGAAGCTTTATCAAACCCATGAACTGGGGTTGCTCTCAATAATCCTATGAATCTATCTCATGCTTGCCCTAGTGATTCCTCCATCCCTTGTTTGAATGAAGAGATATCCAACTTCCCTTGATTGATCTTTGGAGGTGGGAAGAATTTAGTAATAAATTGTTGGACCACCGCTTCCCACGTCCTGAATGTTCCCTCCGGGAAAGAATTCAACCAGCCTTTTGCGTTTCCTCCAAGAGAGAAAGGAAACAAACTAAGTTTGACTCTATCGTCCATCACTTCAGTTATCTTCACTGTGTTGCAAATTTCATTTGACAGCCAAATGTTTGTAAGGATTTTCATTTGAAAACCCATGGAATTGATTGTTCTGGACTAACTGAATGAGAGCCAGACTCATCACCATGCTGGTTGTATTGTCTGCTGGAACTGCAATGCTGTTAACATTCAAGGGACCAACTGTTTTAGCTGCGTCCCCCAAGGTGCGTCTGGGAGGAGGTTGATTGGCCATCTCCTCAAGATCTGGTCCAAAAGTCTCAAGTGAAGAATGCGAAGCAACTTCTGGAGAAAGAGATCTTTCACGTAAAGGACGTCTCTTCCTCCTCTCGTATGGTAGACCTTCTAGCAGAGGTTGTTGGTTTTTCCTGCTTCTAGTATGTATTGTTTCCTGCATACACAAGAAACACATCCTAAAAGCACTTTTATAGAAAATAAAACAAAAAGCAATAAAAGAAAAATAAAACAAAAATAATTACAATCAAGTCAAATTCAATCAATTCACACTACTAGA
>NC_028358.1:39057875-39059208 GCF_000741045.1 Vigna radiata var. radiata | reverse complement strand
CTCGAGTCTCCGACAACGGTGCCAAAAACTTGTTGACAAATTGGCAAATGTACCAAATCGTACAAGTAATATAAATGGTAAGACCAAGTATCGTTTTTCCAAGAGACTCGTATGGCTTCCTCGTTTGCGTGAATTAAAATAATAAGACTTGAAAAATAAAAATTAATAAATTGGATTTTTAGAACAAAAATATTAACATGCAAAAAATAAAGTTGATTCAATTGACAAACGAAAACAATGGATGAATGGATGTTGTTAGGGGTTTACAATTTCATCTATTCCACTCTCTCTTACATACTACCCTTGAATATTAGTTTGATTAATTGTTATGCGACTTTCTTAGGCTCCCCTTAACCCAATCCCTTAGCGAAAAGGGCCTAATATTAACTACTGGCTTGCTAACCCTAGCCTCCCTTAGTAATTAATACCGCATTATAAACAGAAGTTAGTGCAATTGATCGTCCTACCCCTATCCCTAGGTGGTATTGCAAAATCAAGAGATTACTCATCAGTTCATGTCATTATCGGTGGCCTATACGTTCATGTGATTTGACCGCATAAGACTTGAAAGAAATAATAATTTGAAGTGTTGATGCAAAACTAAATTTAAGCATGAAAATGCAAACTTGATCAATTGGCAAATAAAGATATGAATGAATGGAATTGTTGGGGTTTACAAGTTCACCCTTATCCATACCCTTATATTTGATGAAGGTTGAAAAAAAGGTATTTTTATATGTCAATTTGGTACGATCTGGTACACTTGCCAGAATGTTAACACTAGATCGTATAAAGTAATAATAAAACGATAAGTCCAAGTATCGTTTCCCAAAGGACTCTTAGGCCTAAACGTTCGTATGATGTTTTGAAAACATAAGACTTGAATAAACGACAATTTGAGTTTTAAATGCAAAACTGTTAAGTCCCTGGCAAGTGTACCAGATCGTTATCAAGTAATATAAACAGGTAAGTTCGAGTATCGTTTCCCAAAGGACTCTTAGGCCTTAACTTTCATGTAAACAAATCGCGTAAGACTTGAGAAAAGAATAAATTTGGTGGTTATATGGAAAGAACAAAAATAAACATGCAATGCAGTTGATTCAATTAGTTTTGAGAAACTATGGANGAANGGTGNTGTTGGGNTTTACAATTNCATCTTATCCACTCTCATATATCTACTCTTCTTATTTACTTCACTTATTTATCTAATTGCCATGCAAACTTTCTAGTTTACCCTTAACCCAATCCCTTGGTGAAAAGAGCCTATTATTAATTACCGACTTACTATCCCTAGCCTCCCCTAGTAACCAATAATGCAATGCGATCAGAAGCA
>NC_028358.1:39046501-39057475 GCF_000741045.1 Vigna radiata var. radiata | reverse complement strand
CCTCTTCTAATTCGCATTGGGGCTATATATAAGCCCAAAAAGATAACAGATAGATTACAGAAAGATTTACAGCCCAGGCGCCTAAATTCACCGCTCAGCGGTTTGCCTTGTGCTGCCTTGACCGCTCAACGGTTAGTTTTGCCGTTGAGCGGTTTCCCTCTAATCGCTCTGAGCGCTCAGCGGACCATTCTGGCGCTCAACGACTTGCTTGACCCTTCTTTTGATCATTTTTCTCTTTCTTTCATGGGTCTAAGTCCACCTTACTTCACTTCCATCTTTAATTCATCTAAAAACCCTACAAAGCAATGCAAAACAAGCACAATATCTCTAAAACCAACTTTTGACTCTCACAAGACACAACTAAGTGTTTTACTTGATTTAAAGCTCATTCTAAGCCATAAAGGGTGGGTTTTACTATCAAATTTAAGCATGAAAATAACGGTTTTTAGACCGTTATCACAACCCCAAACTTAGAACTTTGCTTGTCCTCAAGCAAACAAGACAAAACTTGGCTTTTCACCTTTTTATCAAATAATTCACACTTTTCAAAACTCTTTTTTCTCATGACAAGTTATCATACAATTCAGATTTCAGTGTAATCCTACAAAGATGCATGCATGCTTTTCAATCCAAATTAATTCACATAATCAATCTTTTTCTACAGATGTTTTGTTCGTGAATGATCAATCAATTAAGCATAGATGTAAACATGGATTTAACAATTCTCACCAATCAAGTGTTTCACTCAATCACTCAAGTGTTTAGGAGGTCACTCTACTCTCTACTGTTCACATGTCACATAAAACAATATTGTCATTCATCTAAAACAATCAACATCTTTACATGCACATGTTATAATAAGGACTTTTTCCAAGGCTTGTATTGTGGCTGGGCTATCAAGAAAATTGGTTTTTCTAGAATACAAAATCCTTGGGTTAAGAGATTTTAATTCATCATTCAAAGTTCAAGTACACTCTCTTTTTAGCCAATCTCACTCATTCCCAACTTTTTCCCTTTTTCGTTTTACATTGAGTTCTCTTTGCATGCTTTTTCTCTTTTCTTCTTTTCTTTTCTTTTCACATGCATTTTTCTTTTTCATCTTTTTGAACTCAATGCTTTCCTTTTTTTTTGCCTTTCACTTTCCCCATTCAACCCCAAACTTGAACCTTTTCAACACATATAATTATTCTCAACCCTAACTCAAGGTAAATCAATTCAAACAAGGGTTTTTATATTGTTTAAGGCCAAGGTTCAAAAAGGGTATATCATTTAAAATTCTTTGGGTGAAAATTTGGCTAAGTAAGGGCTTTCCAAGCATGGCCTTGATCATATGACATACACATGCAATTCAATCAATTATCAAGATTAAGTCAATACCATTCATGATTCCCTGTAAACAGTGCACACAACTATAAAACTCTGAAGCTCAATACCTCACATAATCATGCTTTCTCACTTCTCACATTAATCCTGCTTAGAATCAAAATCACAATCATGAATCACTTACTCATTTGTTCACATAACTAGTGAACTATCAACCTGGATATCAACATTCACACATTCTCAATCATCATCCACAATCAATTATCAATAGCAAGTAACTCATCATGCAATAAAATTGAACCATTATCTGAATAAGTGTACAAGCCAAGCATAGACTCAAACATAAATTCAACCTATACTACTAATTCAAAGTACAAAGAAAATGAAAAAGAAAAATTCATGTCTAAATGCTGGCATCCATCCGTAGATGCCATCAGCACAGATCCTCATCTGAGTCATCATCCTCCTCCTCCTGGGCATCCTCAAAGTCTTCATCCTCCTGGTCATCGTCCTGTCCTTCTGAGGTCCCAGCTACTCCGGACCCACTACCATGTGCTTGTCCCTGAGGCCAAGCCATCACACTATGGAACTCGTCCATAGTCCAGCTGTGCAGTGGTGGCTGGTCATAAAGTCCTATGATCATCTCGGCAGTGGCCACCTGTCCTCTGCAAAGGGACTCCATCCTCACCTCCATCATACACATGTACATGTCTCTCATCTGAAAGGGCTCAGGCTGCTCTGTCGATGCATCTGAAGGCTCATCCTCCTGCTGCGCTGTTGCCCTCCTAGGATGTCTCCTAGGGACTGCTCCGGCTAACTCGTCACCTCTACAATACTGATGAAAATAGGAGGCATCAATAGCTCTCCTTGGCCTCTCGAAGGGTGGAACTGAAGTGTCCACTCCTACTTGCTGGCACAAATATGTGATTAGGGACAGATGTCCCAGTGGTGTCCTGCTGCTCACGGTGTTGGCGCAACTTAGAATTTCGCTGGTAATGATCTTACCAACGTTCACTTCCATCTGCCTCAACATATAATAAATAACCAGGATCCGATGTAAAGTAATGTCGGAAACAGGAGAGCATGGCTGGATGTTGGCATGAGTAAATGTCATCCAATATTTAGCTAAGGGAGTTAAATCTGCCCTAAGGATGTTCACTGGTGCTCCGTTAAGGTTTCTCTAAAAATGTCTCCTAGGGATACACATCACTCGTTCAATATCCTCATAATCCCTAGCCTCCCCCAGTATAGCAGCATACCTGCACTGCTCTCCTGGCCACTCAGTCCCTAGAAAAGCGTTGATGGTGTTAGGATCATATATGGTCAAGTGCCCATGTACATAGCTCATGTACCTCCCTGCGGACACTCTTCCTCTCGGCAAGGCGTTAGCATAGAACTCCTTTACCAACTCAATACTGGCTGGTGCTGGATATGTCATCAGTCTCTCCCACCCTAGCCTTTCAATCTCCAATCCAAACTCTGGAGCCAAGTCAGGGATGTACATGGCTTTTCTCTCCATCAAAGTCGCCTCTCTTGGACTATAGCAAAATGTTCTTCATGCTTCCTTAAAAGTAACCTCGAAGAATAATAGCTCCTAGGTCTCTCTGGTTCCTTCCTTTTGTTGCCCATTGTCTTAACTCTTCTTGAGGTAGACATTCCTGCATGAATCAAATTCATCAACAATATTTACAGAAACATCATTAGAGGTCAGTGCATCATCAGATTATACAATTCTTTGAGGAAAACTAGGGCTCCTCAATACTCAAACATCCAAAAATTTCAACATTTAGACAAAACAGCTGCAGATCGCTCAGCGTCCATGAAGACCGCCCAGGCGGTTTGCCTCAAGCCACGCCACCGCTCAGCGCCAAAACAGACCGCTCAGCGGTGGCGGCTAGGGTTTTTCAAAATCCTTTCCTAAATGATCCCAATCTCCACTCTTTTACCAATTTCATCAATCCAGACCACAATCATGCAATTCAATCGGTTCAAACAGTTCCTATTCTACCAATTCATGCATAGAAATCAAAAGCCCTAATTTATCATGTTCCTAAGCATGTTCTTCAACAAATCCCCTAATTAGAAACCCTAAACATGAATTTGCATACTTACTTGAGTGGAGATTGTGAATGTTTGCAGAAAAATTGCTTAATTGATGATGGATATCCTCTCTAATGCAAGTCTCTCAACCAAAAACCCCAAAACTTATCACAACAATGGTAGAAAATTTAATTTTTGGTGAGTGGGTGAAGAGAAAGGGAGGAAAGCTCTCTAAAAAGCTCTTGAAAGTGAAATGAGAGTGTTATGGCTTAGGGAGACCGCTCAGGCAAAATGCAAAGAAGGGTTTCAAAGTGAAAATTTTGAAAAACCGCTCAGCTTTTAAGCAAAACCGAGACCCTCAACGCTGCAACCGCTTAGCGGTAAAATGGACCGCTCGGCGGTCTGCGCCTAATTTCACTTCTTCTTTTACTTTCTTTTGAGTAATATTTTCCCTATAGCACTCAATTTCAACCTTCAATTTTTCAAATATATGTCTTTCCCCTCTAAGATGCAATCATTAACACATAATGCACTTAACACAGGATTAAAAACAAAACAAACAACTGGTTTGCCTCCCAGGTAGCGCTTGTTTAACGTCACGAGCCTGACCCAAAAATTTTTTTACAACTTTTCAGTAAGTGCTTATCCTTCCAACACCCTTCAGTAGGTGTACTTACCTTGTATCCTTCAGTGGACACATAAAAGATTTAGCATCCCTCAGTAGATGCTACCCAAAAAGTGTTCAAAAATTCAATAAAGTACATATACAAAATCAAATAATCCTAAAACTACAAATGTTTATACAAAGTGGGATTTAGATATAATCAATTCATTACATCCCAGTTGGGATCTTCATCAACCCAACTCATCAGTTGCTTTCTATCCACTATTTTTATGGCTCTTGTGAATGGTTTCCTGATTTCCAGCTTGCCATCTTCCCGAATATTAATAACAAGCCACTTCTTATTCTTGAATCTTACTTGTGCTCTTATTGGAAGTGGTGTATATTCAGTGTGGATATTGCCTCCTTTGTCAACCTCCTCATCTTTAGGTTCCTACGAAACATTGCAACTATTAGAATTGGTACCTGATGTGTTGTTCTCTGGTGCAGCTTCTCTTCTTCACTTTTTATGTCTGGCTCTCTTTTTAATTCTAGTATTTTTCTCTTTAGGGCCAGTATAAAATAATACATTCTCTTTGTCTCTCATCATGATCCTTGCATCATGGACACTAATAGACATCTTGAATGTTGCCATGAAAGGTCTTCCAAGAATTATTGGAATTCTTTCCTCATCTTCCATGCTCATGATGATAAAATCAGCTAAGAATTCTAGTTGCTCCACCTGTACAACCACATTTTCCACCATGCCAAATAGTGTTTTAACTGAACCATTCACCATTGTCACTATGAGATTAGATGGCTTTAACATCAGCCCTCCAAATTTTTTAAACAAACGCATGAGCATCATGTTAATGCTAGATCCAGAATCTATCATTGCTTCTCCATAATCAACATCATGATTTTACATGCCAAATTCAAGCACCCTGGATCTTTTACTTTAAGCGGACAATTCCTCGGAGGTTGAATCTCAAATTCCTACTCATCATCATCTTCATCTAAATTTATCATATCTCCAAGATAAAATTTCATTCTTGCAGGAATCTGTTTAATAATTGAAGGCAAAATAGTCATTTGATTATAAATTTCTCTTTTCTGCTCACTATGACTAGTTCCTACTTCCTCTTCTTCTTCTCCTTCACTACTGCTGCTAATCTCAATGGCTTCACCTTCCTCCTTTTGATCAATGCTTCCAATCTCTACAACTTCCCTTTCATTCCTTCTTCTATCACTTGTCACCACAACTTTGCATTCTTCCTTAGGGTTAACATCAGTATTAGCCCTAAACTGGTTCTTTTTAGTGGTTTCTACTCTTTTTGACAGTTGTCCAATTTGCATCTCTAATGACCTAACAGTAGCTTGATCACTTGCTCGATTTGAATCATAGACTTTCATGAATTTATCAAATCTTTCACTCATATCTTTGACAAACTCTGTCAGATGTGAAACCTGCTGCCACATAGTTAAAGGTTGTTGTTTCTTGAAGCCTCTTGGTAGCCCTGATGGGTTATTCTGTTGTTGGCCAATACTTGGATGATTCTTCCAACCTTGGCTAAGATTACCTTGGTTGAAATTCCCTTGCCTATACTGGTATTGGTTCCCCATATAGTTAGCTTCCTGCTGCATCTCCTCAAGTATAGCACATTGACCATTAATATGGTCACCACCACAAAGATCGCATAGCTGCTGTGCTTGAGAGACATTATGAAGCTCCTTTGGAAGTTGTGAAAGAATCTTTGTCAATGTATCTAGCTTTTGGGTCAAAAGATGATTTTGAGCTAGCATTGCATCATTTGCAGGTAAGTGCAACACTCCTCTCTGTTGTGTCGGTGAGCCCCTTTCACTATATGCTTCTTTTCCATTAGCTGCCATATTTTCTGTCAAGTCATAGGCTTCGTCCTCAGTCTTTTGTTTGATATCACCTCCAACTGAGGCGTCCAACATCATCTTAGACTGCATATTCAGTCCACCAAGGTAGGCAAGAATAATGGTTATCTTGTCAAATCCGTGAACTGGTGTTTTCCTGAGTAGGCCTTTGAATCGCTCCCATGCTTGACTTAGAGTTTCTTCCATGCCTTGTTTAAATGATGAGATATCCAGCTTTCCCTGGGTAACTTTGGACTGTGGAAAATATTTGTTAACAAACTTTGTAGCCACAGCTTCCCATGTTGTAAATGTCCCTTCAGGAAAAGAATTGAGCCATGTCTTAGCATTGCCCTCTAACGAAAAAGGAAACAAGCTAAGCCTCACTCTATCATCTGATACACCTTCCATCTTCACTGTGTTGCATATTTCACTGAACGCTGTCAAATGATCATAGGTATTCTCATTTGATAGGCCATGAAACGGTTTGCTTTGCACCAAGTGTATAAGTGTTGGATTCATCACCATGTTGGTCGTTTGATCAGTATGCATGACTATGCTATTAAAATGAAAAGGGCCAACCACATTTGATTGGTCTGCAAGAGTGCGTCTTGGAGGAGATCTTTCAGCCATCTCCTCTGTTCTTCTATCTGGTGAAGGTGATAATAATCTTTCAGGGGAAGGAAACAAATCTCTAGATGGGCGTCTGACTCTCCTTCTCCCCCTTGCCTCGCTTAAGCCTTTGCGTATTCTTCTTGTTCCTAGTATGTCTGGGTTCCTGCTGCATGCACAAGAAACACAAACCCTAGTAGCACTTTTTTATATATTTTTTTTAAAGAAAATAAAAATATAAAAAGATAAAAAGATATATACAATCAAGTCAAACTTAATCAGTTTACATTACTAGATAAGTTAAACCACGAGTCCCCAGCAATGGCGCCAAAAACTTGTNAAGTCCTTGGCAAGTGTACCAGATCGTTGTCAAGTAATATAAACGGGTAAGTTCGAGTATCGTTTCCCAAAGGACTCTTAGGCCTTAACTTTCATGTAAACAAATCGCGTAAGACTTGAGAAAAGAATAAATTTGGTGTTAACAAAAAAAATTAAAGACGAAGTTTTGATGATGTACAGAATTGCACAACACATGATCTAGGAAGACAAATTGAAGATCTCTTATTATTGAAAGCTTTTGTAATAATCATAGTTGATGCATTAGTGCTCAAATATGTAATAGGGTTTGATTTCATGTACTCTATATATGATTAATTGCTGTTTAGAATCAAACACAAGTTGTTTTAATCGATTAAACATAGTTTTAATCGATTAAAACGAGGCTAGCACTGAAAACCCAAATGGCTCTGGAATAATCGATTAACACTAGCTTTAATCGATTAGTTAATCGATTAAAATCAGGATTAATCGATTAACACTAGCCGTTGGAGGTTNCAGGTTTGAAAAACTAGCCGTTGTACTCATTTTAATCGATTAATACTAATATTAATCGATTAAATGCGTTAAATGGCCAGTTTTCGAAGAATGGAAGAGTATTGGCCTGAGTCTATAAATTGGCTCANTGTTTCCTTCAGAAATAACTNTTCCCTTGTGCTTTAAACATCTGAAATCATTGAGAANATAGTGTTATTGCTGAAGCTAAAGAAACTCTTGTCTGCAAAGCTGTGAAGTGCTACTGCNGTGACAGAGGAATAGCTTGTTCATCCTTNGTNCGTCTGAGGAAGTGCTTGGAAGAGAATCATCCTTCGTGAAGTATTCNAAGGAGNTGGTCATCCTTTGTGAAGACTCAAAGGAGGTGTAAGTTNNTCTCTTGTGGTTTNAAGAGAGGTGGTATTCTAAACTCTTACAANTTAATTTTCTGCGTGATTATTAATTGTAATTGTTTTGTGTTTAGTGAAAAAGGTTTATCTTGTTTTTNAGATAAGCGACTGGACGTAGGATCTTTGTGATCTGAACCAGGATAAAATCATTTGTGCAATTTTTCTCTCTTCCTTACTCTATTTATTTCATTTTAATTATCCGCTTAGTAAGTGAATTTGAGAATAAAAGGCACGAAAAAGTCATATAACCAATTCACCCCCCTCTTGGTTTGTTATTCCAAGCTAATAATTTCGTTGCAGGGATTCTAACAGGTCGTTATATGCAAAGAACAAAAATAAACATGCAATGCAGTTGATTTAATTAGTTTTGAGAAACTATGGATGAATGGTGTTGTTGGGGTTTACAATTTCATCTTATCCACTCTCATATATCTACTCTTCTTATTTACTTCACTTATTTATCTAGTTGCCATGCAAACTTTCTAGCCTACCCTTAACTCAATCCCTTGGTGAAAAGAGCCTATTATTAATTACCGGCTTGATATCCCTAGCATCCCCTAGTAACCAATAATGAAATGTGAAAAGAAGTAAATACAATTGATCATCCTACCCCTATCCCTAGGATGTATTAGCATAATCAAGGAATTTCTCACCAGTTCATGACATTACCGTAGTCCCCATATCGATAAAGACAAACAACTTTTAATGAATGAGTTAAACAATAAAAGCATTAAGCAAAGATGAGAACCCAACAATTGATAAACAAGTTGATGGGTGTCGCGGCCCATACAAATTTGATTGCATATGAGAAATGCAGTATAGACTAGGAAGTGACTCCTAGGTCGTCTCTCAAGGACCAAATGTGGTTCAGGAATTAGGTCTAACACGTAGTAGGGGGTTGTGAAAGGTTTGTGACTGCATAAACTAAATTAAAACACGGATGCAACAGAAATGTAAAAACAGAATTGCAAAACGAAATCACATACAGAATAAAAATGGTTGGTCATTAACTTAATTACAATGTTTCCAATCACAGATCAACAAAATAAAGTTGTGACTCAAACCTCTAATCCAACAAAGTTAACTAACTAAGCGAAGGTTAACCCTGTTTTCATAAAAGCTAACTAAGCGAACGCAATGTTAATATCAAATCTAAATTACACCATTCAGTTACATCAACTAAGCGAAGATGTAACACCAACTGGGCAACTAAGTGTATACCCAATTGCAAGTGCAAAAATAGAATTCACATTAACCAAGTCAGAGTGCACAGACAATCACAATTCAAGAATCTCAAGGAAACAGTGTTACCANGATCTTTGTGATCTGAACCAGGATAAAATCATCTGTGCAATTTTTCTCTCTTCCTTACTCTATTTATTTCAGTTTAATTATCCGCTTAGTAAGTGAATTTGAGAAAAATACTAAAAGGCACGAAAAAGTCATATAACCAATTCACCCCCCTCTTGGTTTGTTATTCCACGCTAATAATTCCGTTGCAGCGATTCTAACAATTGGCAACAGAGCTTGCTTTGATAGTCATTCAAGTGGCAGCGATTAATCCAAGTTTTAATCGATTAAAATCCACTTTAATCGATTAAATGCACTCCAAACTGCTTTTTTTTTCGAAATTCTGCGCTGCATTAATTGTTATAGCCGTTGCCAACGTCTCTAAACGGCTATAAACGGCCATTTCTTCAAAATCTGAACGTTGGGGGGCCTCCTTGGTCCTATTTATACCCCATTTGGTTCCTACTTTCCATAATCAAACCATTCTTAAGCTCTTTTTCATTTGCTTACCTTTCTCAACCTCCTACCTACAAGCATTCCCCTTCCTTGTCTCACCATATGGCTGCTCCAAGAAGTAGAAGGAGAAGAAGAAGTGAAGCGTCGGAAAGTAACACTCGCCAACGTGATGCTTCCATTGAAGGGTGGATATCAGATGACCAAGATCAACAATCTTTTTCCCAATTTTGGAAGGAAAGGAAGATGTTAAAACAAAAGTTCATTGATCTAGCATGGTACACCTCATACAACTTCTCNTTTCCCAATCTTATAATTGAACAAGGGGTTCAACATATAATGGAACTCCGCGGTAGGTACTATCCCGATCTTGTTCGTGTATTTTATTTCAATTTAAAAGTTCGTGATGGGATTTTTCAAACAAGGGTCAAAGGTGTAGACATTGTCTTAGACAATGATATTAGGATAAATTTGGCAAAAGTGCCTGTATTAGAAAATTTGCAAATTGTTCCCAATGACTTTGCCAATTTCAACAAAAGATGGAAGAACGCCCGTTTCTCCACTATCCTCGTCCACACAACGCCCGTTTTTTCCTTGCTGGAGGACTAAAGATGGAAGAACGTCTTTTGCACTACCTAATTGTGTGGCTCCTGTGTCCTAGAGGGTCTAACCATGCACAGTGCTCTGAGACTGATCTCATCATCATGTACGGGATACTTCAGAGCATTCCACTCAACTGGCCTCATCTACTTCAAACCATCATGTTCAAAGCCAAAAGGTTAGATGCTGCGCCGCTCCCATACCCTCTCCTTGTCTCCCAGATATGTGAATATAAAGGAGTAGATGTCTCCAATGAACACTATGAGACTGTACTTCCGGGCCATAAAATTGGAGATAATTCCCTTCAGCAAATGGGATTCATCAAACAAGGGAACTTCTACGTTCACCCTGAGGATGCTGCTGGTCGTCAGGCAAATGAAGATGAAGATGCAGATATCCACATGCCTGAACCCACTAATGTTGCTGGACCATCTCACGTAAATGAAGAATATAGTCTAGAGAGTCTTTCTAGACAAATGTCTGAGATGGCTAGACTTCAACATGAGATGATGGCTATCCAAAATACTCGTCATGAGGAGATATGCACTCATCTCACGAGCCTTGATGAAAGGATATCAGGATTAGAAAGGCGTTTTGATAGTGATGACAGTGATGTGTTTTAGACTTGCCTTGTGCGTTTTATTGTATGCCTTGCAATTTTAAAAATTAAAAAATATTGTGTGTTTTATTTTTTTGTTTATCTTCTTAAATTATGCATACATTCTTATATTAAGGGGGAGTCATAACTTAATAAATACAACTTTTCTCTTATGATCAAAAAAGGGGGAGAAAATAGTTTAAAGATCCTTTTATTTTCTAATGCTCTCTTCCTTTATGAGTTGTGTTTGTTTCAGATTATTAAAAAGCTTTAAACTTGGAGATAGTTTTTTATCATCATCAAAAAGGGGGAGAATGTTAGCAAAAAAAATTAAAGACGAAGTTTTGATGATGTAC
>NC_028358.1:39018970-39043840 GCF_000741045.1 Vigna radiata var. radiata | reverse complement strand
TTTTTAGTGGAACTGTTAATCACTCTTTGTAGTGATTAACGACTGGACGTAGATTCTGTTGAATCGAACCAGTATAAAAATCATTGTGTGATTTTCTTTTGCCCTACACTCATTTTAATTAACGCACGTTATCTGCTTGGTAAAATTTCTGAAAGAAAATTGATTTTTATAAAAAGGCTAAATTCGTTTCAACTGTGACTTGTTACGCTGTACGCTCTCTGTATTTTAATCCGCTGCGCTAAACTCCTTTAAAAATTAACCCCTACGATACCAACAAACAGTGCAATATCGTCAATGACCAACCAAACTAATTTAAGCTACCATGGAAATTAAATTAACACAACTAGAAACCTTAGACAACATTGAAATAAATTAAAATACTAAACCCCAACAATGTGACAAACAAATATCCAACAAAGTTAAATTAAATTAAATGCAAAACTAAATTAGAGAAACTAAAAAGTAACTAATCCTACTATTTAAACTAATTCAAAACAAAGGAATAATCAAACATGCTTTTTCCTACACATCCCATGTGATAATACATTCACCAAATAAAGAAATTGAAAATGAAAATGGCTTACAAGACCTTCTTGTACGTAAGCCTCATGCAAACAAACTTCAAATTTGACTTTCTTCCTTCAATAAACAATTCATTGTGTTGTCTCTTTGTCCCATGTGCTTCATTCTCCAAGAAAATGCTCTCTTCCAACTTTCTACCAATGAAAACCGTGCATTCCTCTCTCCATGCAGCAAAGGAAATGAAATCCACAAGCTAAGACACAAATGTCGTGAGCTCACTCCTCTTCCAAGGTTGCAAAATGTTACCTACCAATTCTACACTCCAAAAGGTGCTTTAATCTCTTCTACCAAGGTGCCATATGTGCAAAGTCAAATGTGAATAAAACTTCACAAAACACCCTCTTCCTCATGTAATTCTCAGTCAAGCTAGCAAAGGGCAAAGACCAAAATGGCAATATTCCTTCTATGGTAAATGTGTCTCAACATGTGCTGGTCCAAATCGGGTAAAAATTAAATGTGCCCATTCTCTCTCCTTTCACAACTCCTACACGGTTTTCTTTCACCAACACAAACATCCAAATTGTTTCTTCCCTTCTCCAAACCGAGAACACATCCAAAGAACCCAAAGTTCCAATTGCAAAAGATTACAAGAACAACAAAGCCAAGTTCTACTACTACAAACCTACCCAACTCTCACTTTTCTTCAAACTTTTAATGAAAACAAAATGGAATCCCTAAACCCCTTTGCAAAACCGTCCAGCCCCCATCATGAAACACAATGTCCAGCTCAAAATATGTTTCCAAACATCAAAAACGAAATGCAAGAAGAAAGGGTTCAAAACTCAAACACCCATACACTAACTCAAGCTTCTTTCACTCCAAAACCCATCAAGAACTTCATTTTCATCATCCAATCCAAGAAAACCAAAGTAAATACGAAAATATGGAAGCAAATGAGTAGAAAAACGAAATAGCTCTTCATCCAAACCAAAGACCCATCATGAAAATGCAAAGAAACAACCTCAAGCTCATACTTTCAACTTCAAAGAGCAAGAAACAAAGTGGAATATGGGATATTTTTCATCACTACCAAGCAAAGACAATCAAGATTCAAGCAAGAGAAGAAGAAAAATATGATTTTGGTCATTCCATAGCTCAAAGAAAATGAAACCCTACAAGCTCCCAAGGAGGAAGTTCATAAAACCATGCAAAGTGTGAGAATATGAGAGCCTAAGAGTGTGTGGTCGGCTAAGCTCTCCAAATACCGAGAGTTTCAAATTTGGTGGGGTCCACACACTACAAGTCAGCCCTAAAGAGATGCCACATGGCCCCCACAATTGGTTTTTTACAAAAATGCCCCTAAAAGGGTCCAAAACACCTAATTCTAATTAAGGGCTTCTAGAAAACGAAATTACAACTTTAATTAGAATTTAAATGACTAAATAATGAGTCTTGAATGTGCCACACCATATCCTAATGCTCCAAATGATATTTCCACAATTTCCCTGCAACCAGAAATGCGCTTAATCAACTCAGAAAATCCAAATTAGCACAATTACGAATTTCCGACCAAATTAAGCAGAATTCGGAAAACGGGGAAATAACACACAATTAAACACAATTCTCTGGTTTATTTAAGTGCAATAAACTAAATATAGTTCAAGAAATAACGACTCATCACAAGTATATGACAAGCATATGAAATAAATAAGAATTTTAATATATGAGAGTTTCAAAAGATTACATTGTTCCCCAACAACAAAGGGTTTAGTTCACCATAATCATGTTGAAACTAGATGAAATATGATGAAAGATTGGAAGAAATAACCCTAAACTTGGTAGATTGGAGCCCAAGCATCCAAGGTGTGTGGAATAGCTCTGGACGTTTCTCTCTGCCAAAAGAATCCCCTTTTAATTCGCACTGGGGCTATATATAAGCCCAAAAAGATAACAGAAACATTACATAATCTAGCTAATAAAAACAGACAACCTCTCAGGCGCCTAAATTCACCGCTCAGCGGTTTGCCTCTTGCCGCTTTGACCGCTCAACGGTTGGTTTTGTCGTTGAGTGGTTTCCCTCTAATTGCTCTGAGCGCTCAGCGGACCATTCTGGTGCTCAGCTGCTCACTTGACCCTTCTTTTCATCATTTTTCTCCTTCTTTCATGGGTCTAAGTCCACCTTACTTCACTTTCATCTTTAATTCCTCTTAAAACCCTACAAAACAATGTAAAACAAGCATAATATCGCTAAAACCAACTTTTGACTCTCACAAGACACAACTAAGTGTTTTACTTGATTTTAAGCTCATTCTAAGCCATAAAGGATGTGTTTTATTATCAAATTTAAGCATGAAAATAACGGTTTTTAGACCGTTATCAAGTATTCTTTGATTTTTTTCAAACTCTTTCATCCTTTGCAACTCAAATTCCATCATTATATTAAGCACCTGGATGCTTCTTATTCTTTCATCCCCAGCGTACTCTTCTTTTAGATAATCCAAAATTTATTTGGTTGATTTAAGAGTCATAATTCTTGTGAAGATGGTTTGAGAAACACCAACAAATAGACATGATTTCGCCTTTGCTTTTCTAGTTTTTCTCTCCTTGTGAATTTTGATCTGGGCCATGGTAGGATTATCCGGCAGTGGAAGAACTTCATAATCTGCTTCTACAGCTTCCTAAAGATCTAGAGCCTCTAGGTAAGCTTCCATTTTGACAGCCCAAAGATCATAGCTTTCTCCACCAAAGATTGAAGGTGCAACTTGTGAGAAATTTGATTTAGTATCCATTTTCACAGGTCTGTAAAATAGGGCTTTCGATACCAATTGTTGGTTTAAAAATGAGAGCAGCAAGAAAAATAGAGAATAAAATACTGAAACAGAAAGTGTATATAAATTGGAATGAAAGATGATTGAGAATTCTTATTTTATTCAAATGTCAATTGCATACATTTATAATACTTGCACTAGCAAACAAACCGACTAAGATAAAACAGAATTGCTTTCTCCTAAAGTTTAAGAACATAAAAGACTTATTCAACCAATGAAAATAATAAAGATAAATTAAATAAATATGTCGCGTGCAACAACGTGCAGTTCAAAAAGAAATATCTAACAAGGGTCCTGAGTTTGCCACCATCATCAATTCAATCACATCCAAGAAATAATTATTTATCTTGTCAGCAACTCTAGAGAGCTTTTGAAAAATAAACAATTATGTAATGTAATGTAACAACTAAAGAAAGAGCAAACCAACCAAGTACTACGTTAATGGATAAACCAAGATCATTCATACACTAGTGAAAAATGGTTATTTTTGAAAATTGATGGAGTGCAAGAAGCAACTATCCAATAACAATTGTTGCTACCTATCCCAAACTATTCTTTCTGTTCCTTGGTGGGTGTTTCTTAATGCACCCTATTAAACTTCTTCCTACACCCCGTCCAACCTGATTTTGCTTATGGAAACATTCTAATCAATTTCAGATTTTTTTTTCCCAGAAGACACCCATCCCACCCCATACAAAGGTCGTCACCATCTCCAACCCCACTCGAAAGTCCCAAAGTCGGATTTTGTCATGCACTATGGCAAACTCAATGTCTTTTATCTTACGGAAGAACCTAAGTAAAAATAAGTACAAATCATAATATACAAATAGAATTAGGTATAAATTCATCCCTAACAAATCCAAGTGCATCTAGTCCACTTTATAAGCGACCTTCAATAACACATCTACCATCTGTTTGATAAACTCACTCTTTAGGATTCTTCACAATCAACTAATCATTCATACACAATGTTATTGTTATTCCATTTTGTATCATTCTTATAACAAATCAATTGGTAAACTCTCTCTCTAGGACTCCTCACAATCAATTCATCATTCGTATTTTGGATTATCCTTATAACAAATTATGTTTATTGTCATGATTTACTCAATATTAACATTTTTTATATTTTTTAATTATGTTTTTTTTTTAATTTTAATTCTCCTCTTCTTTAATGATGTCATGTGGTTGTTTTCTTTATATCTTATTTATTTCATGTTAAGAGATAAGAAATTTTATGATTTGATATCCTTACTTACATTAGTAGTAGTCACAATGTACTTTTAGTAGTCTTGAGGATTGTAACATCGCAATTTAGTAGTATAAAACTACTAAAATAAGGCGTACATAGATAAAAACTTACAAAGAACTTGAGGCTACTAGGACAAGAGATCATATCCTTGACGAATCAAAGAATATTTATCCTATTGCTTTTCTCTCTCAACCAAACCCTGAATCCCCTAAAAGATGTCCTCCCTAAGCTCATACGGGTTAAGGTGATTATTGCAAAAGAAAAAACAACACACAAACAGACAAACACAAAAGCAAGGTAAGCTAGTGGATAAATAATTCATCTTAATCAAAGAAAATTCCATCATACATTATATTACACACCCAAGATAAACATTTATCCTAAACATGCCACACACTTAGGCTTGACCATCCAGATACAATATGGATGTCGAACTATTGGGAGTTTATGCACTTATAATGATAATACAACTATCTGAAACCAAGCTACCATACAAGGTTAGTCCATTTCAGTTTCCTAGGGCCATGACCAAAGCCTATAGACAAGAACCTCCCGCTACTCTCACCACATGACTAACCCCACTCTACTTGAGAATGAATGATCATTAGAATTTCATAATAGACCACCAGTTTATAGTTTCATAGATTCATACAACAACAGCACAAAGCACCACATGTAACCTCTCCGTGAGGATCATGGAATTACGTCCATCAACCATACTTCCAATAAACGTCATGTATTTCAAGTCATATTTTCCACGTAATCATAAACATAATCATATAATAGCATAGGTACTTCTAGACCATTCTAAGAATCAAATCATTGCTCAAGGTTATGAGAAAACAAGGATAGAAATAATAAAAACAGGTTTTGGACTAGTTGCTCAGTGCACCAAACTCGTTGTGCAAAAATAGAAACAACGGGTTCTGCTCGCTCACCTCTCGCTCAGCTAGAAGTGTTCTGCTCGCTCAACGGACAGTCTCTCGCTCAACGAGAGACTGCATAATTCCGCAGCACCGAAACTACAAAATTTGCACCCCTTAACCACTCATGTCCTATTCTATGCATATTGCCCAACTTTTACACTCCCAGATTGTATTATACACTCAAATGAACCTAAACAAATGTATCTAAACCAAGCTAAACTCATTTTAAAGGGATTGATCACAAGATTCCAATCCAAAATTAACCAAAACTTCACTTTGAAGACTAAACTAGAGTTCCATAAGTTCTAGCTCATATTTGAGTAACTCAGGGGTCTGAACAAGTCACAAATGACCCAAAAGCAAACCTCAAACCCTCCACTAGACCTTAACTCACTTATTTTGAAAACTCATTACTCAAAACCTCTAAAATTGACCAAAATCAAATAGAACACAACATGTTTGCTAAATTACTAACTCAACATCATATCTTTACTTAATTAAAAGTCTAACAAGTTTCAAATGACAAGAATAACATGTCCTAACCACCAATTCTCACCTTAGACTAGAAATTCTAAAATTCACTTATCAAACCTCCATTTTTACTACAAAAAAACGACTTATAACTTAGTCCAAACCACTTCTATTCAACTTCCTAACTAAATTAATACCATCAAGCATTTCAATAGAAACATTCATGCAATTAATCAATTCCAAATGAAAACAACAAGGTATACCACTTCATTCAAGCAATCTCCATCATTTCAAATACTCAATACTTAATAACAATCATCTTTAACACAACCAACAACATACATTAGTTATACACACTATTAGATATAAATCCATACATTATAATTTAACTAAGATAAAACACTAGTTTTCCTTACCTTACACCGAAACAACAAAACTCTATAAACACCGAACCCTTACTTAGAGCTCAAGGAACTCTAGAAATGCCTATAAAACACTGAACAGAGATCAGAGAGAGTCCTCAGGACCTATGATCAATAGGAAACTAAGAAAGAACTTTGCAACTTACATGCGACAAGAGATCATTAAGCATGATCTCAATTAAGAACGAAAAGAGCAAAAGGAGCCGAAACTTACTTGCTCTATTGAATAAACTAATCGGGTAGAAACATAGACCTCATTATCGTGGTCGATTAAGCACCTCTTAATCGTCAAAGAGATGTATCAGAAGTTAGAACTCTTAGAGAAAAGGTAGAGAACTCTAGAAAAGTGGTTTCTAGAGAGATGGAACGTTTTAAAATAATGAAACTCATTTATAACAAATCTATTTATAATAGAACCATTTAATATTAAAAAAACCGAGTCTCACTATTTTTAAACTACCACCACTAGGGATGGCAACAGGTCGGGTCGGACATAGATAGTGCTTATCCGCAACCCGACCTGACAAAAAAAAATCCACCTATTACTCGATCCGCTACCCGCACGAATATCTTCTTAAAAAAATACTCGTGGGTATTTTAAAATCAATAGATACCCGTGGATACCCGCATATATTTAAAAAATATATTTTTATAAATTATTAAAATAAAATTACAAAAAATATAAAATATAATATAAATTAAAATTTAATTTTAATTAAATTTGACCTTATAAAATATAAATTAATATTAAATTTAATTAAATTTAACTTAATAAAATTTAAATTTCATTTTTATTTTTATTTTTTGTTGGTAGTAGACATCCGCAGGTACGTTTATTATAATATCCACATCTGCTCCGTTTAAAAGCAGATATTAAAATATCCGCTACCCGCTATCTGCGGATAGTAAATATATGTGGATACCAACTATTCGTCACAAATTTTATCCGCTGACGTGAATTTTTTTGTCACTTATCACCACTTCTAAAATATTATTTATTGAGGTTTTACAAGGACGACAATTTATTATTGTAAGTGAAAATTACTATTTTGTTATTCAATACAATTTTAATAATAAAAAAAACATATGATGTTACGTTAACCACAGTATCAATAAAAAAACCTACACACTTTTTTAATGTGAAACAAGTAAATAAGATGATAAAATAATTTAAAATTTATATTAATATAAGATACTCAATTAAAAATATATAAAAATTTTAAGTGCTTATTCTAAAAAAAATCAAAATAAAAGATTTTAATATAGATTTAAAAGTTAATTAATCATTTCTTAAATGAATCTCATATAATTCAAGAAATTATATAAAAATAATTAAATGAACAATAATAATCAAGATAATTACCTTCCGTTAAAAATATTTGTGATAACACATGCATGTAAGATAATCCAACTAACACGCAAAAATATCAAATAAGAGAAGGATTAAAAAATATGATGTCATATAGTTTACAAAAACAAAAATAAAACACTTCACTGTTATATTCATAGAAGACGTTGAAACTGGTAAAAGAGACGGAATAAGCATAATCATGGAACCTGTTGAAACTAGAAAAGGAGCAGATTAACCATAGTGAACACTCGTAAGAAAAATTAAAATAGTATATAATATGAAAAATATTAATAAGTTAAACATAAAAAATAATATTAATTAATTATTTATAATATCCGAAACTAAATAAGTGATTATTTATAATATTTAATTTTTTATTCTAATATAAGTTATAATAAAATTTAAACGAGATTGACAAATGGTAAAGAAGAGGAGGTGGGTATATCAGAAAACTGACCAAAAAAAGCTTTTATGAGTTTTATCCTGTATAAAATATTTTAATTCAAGTCAACATAAAACATGTATTCACTTTATATTTCTCTTTATTTTAGAGAAACTTTGTTTTTTCTTGGTTTTCCACGTTGTCAGTTCCATAAGACTCAACTTTCTACTTCACGAAATATGAGGCACAAAGAAACTAATCGATAGCTTTCTGGTCTGAGGTTTTATTTTGTTGGTCGCAAATCCTATCAAAGTCTCTTTTTGTTTGCTTCCGTACACTTTTCTCTTCTCTTTTTCTACATCCCTCAATTTTCCTTTAACCTAAATGTAAATTGAACTCTCATATTTAATAAAGTACAAGAAAATAAAAAACGTATTATGTTGAACTTTCAGATTAAAAATAGTGTAATAATCTATTATATAAAGATGTTATCGGTACTTAATCTATTCATATTCATCAACCAAGAGAAACATAAATTTATGGGACGATGGTTCATCTTAGTCTGTCACAATTGATTATGCTGATTTTTTTTTTATACTAATTTTCCACTGATTTTAAGTCAGATTTCATTTTTATGTCCACCATTTATTATTTTTCTTCTTCCTTCACATTTCTTTCATTTTCTAAGGGTGTATATATGTGCAAGATTATTAAAAGATAATTTTTTTTCTTGGTGATCACATGCACCTTTACACTCCATTAGATTCAGAAAAAAAAAATAAAGGAAAAAAATTTAAATTAAAATAAATAACAGAGTGACAAAAGATCAAACTAAATCACATAAATCTGTTTAATTATCAGCCAATGAATGAATTTTTCAATTTTCATTCCATGGCATAGAATTTTTTGTTCTCTCAAGCCAGCGTTTCCTAGGCCGGTGTTCTACGCCATAGAATGAATGGAAAGAATCCGATATACATTCAGACCAAAAAAAATAAAAATAAAAAAATAAAGTATGTTCAATTACCACTGAATAATAGTTCTCTGTGACGCTAATTTATAGCAAAACAGAAGACTACAACTTCAGTAATTGCAGTTCAGCAAAGAAGAAGAGAAGACGATAAGGTTTTTTGGTTGCAGAAACGAAAACGTTGACTCTCCTTGATCTTCCTCTGGGGCAGGAATATTCAAGTCCAAATTCAATGGTTTCTTAGCTCCATGGTATTCTTGGCTACCACCACCATCAGCACTGATGGACGTTGTTGAAGAAACATTGACAACATTTCTGTGGCGCCTCATGTGGCCTCCCAAGGCTTGCCCAGATGAGAATTCAGCATAACAGGTCGAACAGCGGTGAACTCTGGTGGCGATGGTAAAATTATTAACCCTAGTTGGTGGTTTCAAGGAGAGAGTGGTGGTTGTGATGAGATCATTGTCTCTAACAGAAGTAGCAGTAACTGCTTCTACATCAGTGGTGTAGTGCTTGGGCTTCCTGTGGCTGGTTCTGTGCCCTCCAAGTGACTGGAAGGAAGGGAAGCATTTGTTGCAAGTCTTGCACCGGAAGACTCGAGGGTTTGTTGACCTTTTGTGATTGATGTTTTGATCTGGTGCCACGTGGTGTGTGCCTTGAGCCAGGAGAATGAGACAATTGACCATGTCTTGTTCTTCTTCTATTGATTCAAATGGGGTGGTGGTGGTGGTGGTTGAGGTTGTGGCACTATCAATGGAGGTTGAAGTAGGGTTGGCAAAGGTAGGAGGGGAGGGTGCCCTTTGACGCTTGTTGTGTTTGGGTTTGATGATGATCATCTGATCTTTGGAAAGCAGTTGTAGTTTGTGTTGTGTGTGCATGTTGTGGTGTATGAAGAATGGAACAGAGAGTGATGTTAATATATGTTGGGGGTTTGGGAAGAGGCAAAAGAGAGAAAAAGACAGATGATCCCGTGAATTGAAACGGTAGAAAAGCGCGTTTTCTAAGAATATTAATGTATGAGAAGGGTGTGAAGTATGAGGAGGTGAGGCAAGGCAAGGGGTGAGATTCGGTTACCTTTGAAGCAAACCCATTACTTTTTCTCAAAGATTCCTTTCTGGAGGATTGGTTTGCAAGCCTGGAACCACACACATTTCCAACTTTCACCGCGCTTTTCTTTATATCCTTTTTAATTATTTCCTTTTCTTCTCATTCTTAACATCTCCAACTAATAATTAATTATTTAACCAAATAGATATTAGAGTTGTATAAGATCCTTATGACTTGTGATGCGAGATTATCATGTACTATTAATTATTATTTTAGCTTGTTGCAGCCACGACTTGATGATTATTATTAGCAGCTACATGCACCTGCTGAGAAGGGTATTCATTCATGTGCAGTTGACCTACCACTTCTTTTCTACATTTGTCATTACTCCACTCGACACTAATATCCAACAATCACGCCGCATATATGCATCACCATTATTATGTCATTCATATTTCTTACTCTTTTCCCAATCATTTAGCTGCTGCTATCCAATCCATCAATTAAGACACAACATCGCCAGTTACTTCTTTCACGCTAAAATTTGAACAGATTCTGTTAAGTGCCGCTTTCACATCCTTAAAGTATTTATCTTACAAATAGTCAACTACCTTTTTTCTTCCTCTAGTTATAAATTAATTTCAACCCGGAATTTAATCACTAACACTTTTACTAAACAGACCAATTATATAGTACTTCGACTTTGTCACTTGATAGGTTAAGGTTAAATGTCTGAGCTAGTCAGTATTAAAATGTTTATCTAGAAATAATAGTTCTTTATTTGTTTTTTACTTGATGAAAAAATTTGTCACTTCAATTAATTCCCCGAATTATTAGAGTGAGACATGATGAATGTACATATATGTAAGAAAATATATAACATATGATCAAAGTTGTATTAAATACAAGTATATCTGTAACTGGGTGAGTTGAAGGTATGAATGGGTAAGGCAGAATATTAATTTTGTTGAGAAAGGAAAGGATAATAACGAAGAAAATGAAAAGAAAAAGGTAGTGGAGTGTGGTGGAGTATACGTGCATGGACGGTGTGGGTATGAGTAGAGTAATGAATGGGTGGTATAAGGTATAGAGTATATGGATATAAGAGGGTAAGAGAGATTCTTAGCGTAAGGAATTCTAACGGAATAGAGGGTTTGTCAGGGGCACCTACGACCAACGTCAGCATCACCTAGAGCCTTAAAGCAAAGCATCTTGTTAATCGAATTTGTAAGATTCAATTAAATTTGAAATCAATTTTTTAACGTTATATCATAGTTATAAATTAGAATCTAGTTTATTAATTTAAATATTACGAAAAATAATTCATTAATATTTAGTTTCATATTCAAAATATAACATTTAATTAAAGATATATTAACATGTTTTTATGTTAATACATATTACAAGAATCCTTTTCAAAATTTTATAAAATTGAATTAATTTAAATTTTACTAGCCTATAATACTGTATTAAAAAATGAATTTAAATTTATCTTCACAAAAGTTACGTATAACATAAAAATTACTTTTATTTGTGTATTATAACTTATACTATCCTTAGTCTATATTATTAAATATGTATTCACATAAAAACAAGTTAATTAATGCAATGTCTGCTTGTGAGCAACAGTAGCTTGTCACCTTCTCGTATCTTAGAAAATATATGAATGATTAGATGATAATTTTGTTTAGTTTGTTTTTTTTTTTTTATAAAGGGAACATTGTCTGACAATCTTGGCAGAGAGTAGACAAGACAGAAGGCGAGTTTGATGGAGAGAGTACCATGTAGTTCGTATATATAAAAACATGTATATCCACACCACTGTGTGATATTCTGTTATATTCCTCTTCACATGCAGATTGTAGCCGGTGTAATTCAGAACTTATTGGTTAAGAATATAATAAATAAGGTTTTTTATTTTTCAATATTTTATAATGTATTAAAAGTTATATGTTTTATTCGATTTTATTACGTTACGCGTCCATAAATAATTATGAAAAATATATTTTAACAATTTTTTTTACAATTTTTTTATAATCCTTTATCTATCAGCTTGTGATTGATCTGTTTTAAATATACAACTCAATAAAGTAGTGACACATAATCTGTTATAAAAAATTGTTAAAATGTTGAAAAAGTCAACCAGAGCGAGTTTTGGACCAGTTTTATGCTATTTTTATTATCTGTTTTGGGCCTGGACCCATTTTCTATTATTTTTATGTCCTATTTAAAGACTCAGATGTCTTAGGGAAAGGATCTTTTGATGACATAAGCATAGAAACACATTTTTCACCCCTT
Source organism: Vigna radiata var. radiata (assembly GCF_000741045.1). Classification (NCBI taxonomy): domain Eukaryota; kingdom Viridiplantae; phylum Streptophyta; class Magnoliopsida; order Fabales; family Fabaceae; genus Vigna; species Vigna radiata. The sequence continues at coordinate 39,031,371 of NC_028358.1, read as the reverse complement.
TGGGGGCAGATTTGGGGATGCGGGAGCTCTCATCTTCTCTTTCTAGGGTTTCTATCTCTTCCATTCCATTGTACACCTAGTTTCTTCATGACAATGGAGAACTAATCTCATTTGTTATTGGGGATGATGTAACCTCTAAACTCTCTTGTATTTGAATTGATTCTTATTGATATATGCTTTACTTCATTAATTGTTAGGGTTTTTCCTCTATACTCTATGCTTGCATTGTTTAGCTCATTCAATTGCATGATTATTGATTTTATCTATATGGACACATATGGGTAGGTCTAGAACTGGGGAAATTCTCCAAAAGGTAGTATTGCCTAGGCGTAGGAATATGAGGGTTGGTTGCATATACACTCCTATGCTTCAAAATTAATTATTAGGGATGTTAGGAATTGTATGAACTCGTGATTAAGGATAGACTTATTTACCGAGACATCGGGTTTAAGTTTTTTTTAGAGTGGCATTAGCATTAATGAAGAAGATGAATTCGTTTATGCATGAGAGTGATTAGGTGAAATCTAAACCCTAATAATATATTCATCTCATATTACCAACATCATCCATTCACTTTTGTGTTTAGCCTCAATTGATCAAATTGGATGCATATTTACTTTTATAGTTTTGCATTCAAAACCCCCCAAAATATTGTTCTTATAGTCTTAATTGGTTAAGCAAAAGCACAGTTGTTTAATGTCGTGAGTCTCTTGGGAAAACGATATTTGGTCTTACCATTTTATATTACGTGATACAATTCGGTACACTTGTCGGAGTCTTAACAAGTTTTTGGCGTCGTTGTTGGGGACTTGTGGTATAACTATTTTATTTGTGATTCTTAACCGATTAGACTTTTTATCCTTTTATCTTTTTATCTTTCTATCTCTTCATTTTTTTTCTTTTTAATTTTTTTTATCTTTCTATCTTTATCTTATTACAAAAAAACAGAGAGAGAAAAAAAAATATATCTTTTACAGTTTTTATTTTTTGGGCTAATTTTGTGCTCTAGTATAGTGTTCTTTAGTGTATGTAGGATAAAATTTGTACTAGGAGCACAAGATCATCAAGACCTCTCTTTTTAGGTTTGGAAGTAGAGAAGATTGCCAATGGTAGATCAAGAAGACAAATAATGAAGAAGGCAGATAAGAAAGGAGAGTTGGTTCACCAACACCCTGATGTGAAAAGTGATGAACCCAATCTTGGCACATCAGTGAAATTCAAGAATAGGTTATGGGTTGTCAAGACTATTAAAGCAAACGGGGTTCTTGAGATTGAGGCTCCTTATTCTAGAAGAGTAAAGTTGGTGAAAAGAAAATTGTCGAGATTTTGTTGGTGTCATGAAGGAGGGAAGAACGCAATCATAAAAACTCTAGATTAGGTTGTGGGTCAAGCTAGTGACGTTAAAGAAGCGCTTGCTGGGAGGCAACCCAGTTTCTGATTTTTTTTTTTCTTTTTAATTTATTATTTGTGTGGTTTTTATTGGATTTTTCTTTGTGTGTTTGAGTTTTTAGGTTATATGTCGCTTCTGATGGCAATGATGAAAGCATTGATAACGGTCTAAAAACCGTTATTTTCATACTTAAAATTTAATCAAAACATACCCTTTATGACTTAGAATTAGCTTGAAAGAATGCAAAATGCTTAAGTTAGAGAGAAAGAGAGTCAAAGTGGGTTTTCTGGGTTTTATGCTTGGTTTCCCTTGTTTTGACAGGATTTATCAGGAGTTTGATGAATGAATTGAAGGAAGAGAAGTGTTGGATGCAGAAGAAGGTGGAAGAATGAAGTAGAGTTGAACCGCAACCACCGCTGGGCGGTGATAGCACCGCCGGGAGGTGAGACCTTCTATGATTATACTACCACGTGCTTAAAGGGCATCGCAAAGGGGTGAAGATGGAATCTCAGCCATCGTCGGGCGGTACAACCCACCACCGGGCAGTGGACTCATTAGTGGAATTTAAAGAGAACGCTCAAGCGGCAACGCTGAGGGGTGGATTAGGTGTTGTTCCTACCATCGGGCGGTGTACTTATGGGCCTCAGCTTATTTTTAGTTATTTTTTTGTGTTTTAAATAGAAGTGCACGAACCAGAGCATGTATCTTTTGGCATAAAAGATACAGAAACACGATTTTCACACCTTGGAGGCGAATCTTGGATTCGAGAGCTCTAGTATTACAAATCTAGGGTTATCTTTTATATTCTTTCCATTCAATTCATCTAGTTTCACCATGATTATGGTGAACTAAGCTTTTGTTGTTGGGGAACGATGTAATTCTTTGAAACTCTCTTATATTGAATTTCTTATTTTATTCATATACTTGTGTTTATCAATAGTTTGAGTTTTTCTTTCGTTCTTGCTAATGATTTGTTTTAGACGTTATTCAAACGCATCATCTTTCATTCTTTCTATATGGAGACATATAGTTAGGTCTAGACATGAAGAATTACTCTTGATAATAAATATTACCTAGAGATAGGAATAGGAACATCAATTGCCTTAAGCTTCTGTGTGTATTGCATGAATAATTACTAGGGAGACTAGATATAGTAAACTAGTAATTGTGATTAGGCTCTTTTCACCGAGACGTCGAGTTTAGACTAAAACAGTCGATTACATAGTAAATGGATTCGACTATGCTAAAGTCTTTGTGCAGATTTTGAGGATCAATGTTGTGTGTATTTTTGAGAAGAAAAGAATTTCAAAATGTTTTACATGGTTGATGTCGACTATGTAGTTTACATATTCGACTGTATCTGATGTCTGGTTTGGAATTTTGTTATGCTTTTGCACTCTAACGGCTATATTTTTAAAAGTTAGTTAAGTATTGATGACCTGGTCAACTACATTGAATGTATTATGTTATTTGTTGACCATAGGCTACTAAGTTGACTAAACTATTATAACTGTTATAATACAGTCGACTGAATTAGTAGCACATTTGACTGAGAATCTGACTGATTAACAGAAATCTATAAATAGACTGAACATGGGTTTGTTCTAAGACTTTTGAAAAACTGACAATTTCATTTATGTTTCAGATTTCTCTTTGCTCCAAGAATTCTCCAAGAAGACGGTGGTGATCTTTCTTGAACGAGATTCATTGAGGAGACATTGTGCGCTTACACTTGCTGATCATTACCTACGCAGAAGCAAACCTAATCTAAGAATTCAAATTACAAAACAAAAACAAAAGATAAAGAAAATAAAATCGTGGGTTGCCTCCCAGTAAGCGCTTGTTTAACGTCACGAGCCTGACCCAAACCTTTTGTAGCACTTATCAGTAAGTGCAATCCTTACCAACACCCATCAGTAGGTGTGTCTTCCTATTGTTGGAAAGCAGGTATGTTACCAATGAGGAGCATTGGTAAATCTTGAAGTAAATAGTTTTGATGATGCTACAAGAAGTTTTACATGAAGAAGATATTAGAAATGTTTAAAAGCACTTTGTAGAATATAAGTGTAATAGGAAAGTCTTCAAAATTTGTAAAACTTGTATTTTTACTGAAATAAACCAATTATGAGAAGCAATAACCGATTATCATGAGTCTTTCAGGAATAATCGATTATCACTCAAAATAATCGATTATCACATTTTGAAAAACCTGTAACGGACTTGAATAATCGATTATCAGTTACAATAATCGATTATTACTGGCAGTTGGGACTTGACCTTTGATATTCAGACTGACTGATTATATATTGGACTTATGAGAACTTCAGAAGTAACGTTGTTGAACAGAAGCTCTTGCAGAATACTGTTTGTCAGAGGAAGTTCTCAAAAGCTATAGTTCAAGTTCTCTTGCTTGGTCTCTTGAATAGGAGAAGCTCGCGTTTCTTGTGTCGATAGTCGGAGCGGTTCTCTTCGAGTTAGCAAGGTGCTCTGCCTGGTCTCGTGAATAGGAGAAGCTCGCGTTTTGTGTGTCGATAGTCGGGGCTGTTCTCTTCAAGTTGGCAGAGTGTTCATCTTCCGATTCGTTCGTTGAAGGAAGGTTCATTTATCAGATTTTATTCACTATTTTTGTAATCCGTGAAACTCATCTTTAGTGGAATTGTTAATCACTTTTTATAGTGATTAACGACTGGACGTAGATTCTTTTGAATCGAACCAGTATAAAAATTACTTGTGTGATTTTTCTATTCCCTATACCTTTTATTTTTATTCGCATGTCAACTATTCGATAAATTTTCTCTTAGAAAATTTATTTTATAAACTGACCATTTTAATCTTAAAAAGGTGACCGAACACGCTTTCCGCTACTTTAAGTTTTATTCCACTGCGTTATACTCTATCTCCGAACAATATCGATTGTTCCAACAAGGTAGGCTTCTTTAAACACCAAGAGGGGGAGGGAGGTGAATTGGTGATGTTTCAAAAATATGTTCTTTTTGCAATCTTTCAATCAAAGTATAAAGCTTTTTAAAGTTTCTTGAAATGCAAGCAATCAGAAAATGTATGCAGCGGAAAAAACGTAGTAGACTACGTTAGAAATAGAGTCGACTGGAATGTAAAAGATAAGGGATAGAGAAATTCAAACACAAGTTTTTGTACTGGTTCGGCCAACAATGCCTACATCCAGTGTCCTTCCACCCGAAAGCAAATGCACTATAATGGTTGCGGTTTTTACAACAAGGAATTTATAGAAAGGTTCAAGTTTGGGGTTATGGGAGAATTGAAAAAGAAAAAAAAAAGTTAGGCATTGAGCTAATGTGTTGAATGAAAATGCATGAGAAAAGAAAGAAAAGATAGAAAAGATAAGCATGAAAAGAAAAGCTAATGTGAAGAAAAGGGAAAGTTGGGAATGAGTGAGATTGGTAAAAAGAGAGTTTGTGCTTGAACCATAATTATTTGAATGACTCTCTTAACTCAAGGATTTTGTGATCTAGAAAAACCAATTTTCCTTGTTAGCCCAACTATATTATAAGCCTTGAAAAGTCCTTGTGATGACATGTGTATGTGATGATGTTTGATTGTGGCAAATGAAAGACAATTTTGTTCTATGTGACATGTGGATGGTAGAGGGATGGAGTAACTGTTTGAAACACTTGAGTGATTGAGTGAAACACTTTGTCTGATGAGGAATAATTCCATGAATTCATGATTATATTTGTGTTTAGCTAATTGATCATTCATGAGAATAGCATTTGTCGGATTGTATGTTACTGTGAAGAGCACTACGATGGTTTGATTTGAAGCATATGTCCATCTTGATTGAATTCTTTGGATAAGTTGATTTGAGTGATAACTTGTCTTGAAATATGATTTTAAAAAGGTTGAACCATTGTGATGAATTGTGGAAGACTAGGTTGCATTGTCTTTGCTTGAGGACAAGCAAAGTTCTAAGTTTGGGGTTGTGATAACGGTCTAAAAACCGTTATTTTCATACTTAAAATTTACATCAAAACACACCCTTTATGACTTAGAATTAGCTTGAAGTCATGCAAAATGCTTAAGTTAGAGAGAAAAAAAAAAGTCAAAGTGGGTTTTCTGGGTTTTATGCTTGGTTTCCCTTGTTTTGACAGGATTTATCAAGAGTTTGACGAATGAATTGAAGGAAGAGAAGTGTTGGATGCAGAAGAAGGTGGAAGAATGAAGCAGAGTTGAACCACAGCCACCGTTGGGCGGTGATAGCACTGCTGGGCGGTGAGACCTTCTATGATTATACTACCACGCGCTTAAAGGGCACCCCCAAGGGGTGAAGATGAAATTGCAGCCATCGCCGAGTGGTGGACTTGTTAGTGGAATTTAAAGAGAAAGCTCAAGTGGCAGCGCTGAAGGGTGGATTAGATGTCGTGCCTACCGTCGGGCGGTGTACTTATGGGCCTAAGCTTAATTTTAGTTATTTTTGTGTGTTTTAAATAGAAGTGCACAAACCATAGCATGTATCTTTTGGCAGAAAGGACGCAGAAAGCGATTTTCACACCTTGGAGACGGATCTTGAATGTGAGAGCTCTAGTATTACAAATCTAGGGTTATCTTTTATATTCTTTCCATTCAATTCATCTATTTTCACCATGATTATGGTGAACTAAGCCTTTGTTGTTGGGGAACGATGTAATTCTTTGAAACTCTCTTACATCAAATTTCTTATTTTATTCATATACTTGTGTTTATCAATAGTTTGAGATTTTCTTTCGTTCTTGCTAATGCTTTGTTTAAGACGTTATTCAAACGCATCATCTTTAACCACCTCGTCAGATGCCACATAACAAAGAAATCTTCATGAAACCTTTACCATAACGAACATTGCCCACATACCCTCAAACTTTCTTCAAGAATTACCTCTTCAACTCGGAACTTCAGAAATACAAAGCTTGCCTCTGAACTTCTGAACCATAGAGTACCATTTCCCTCAAGTAAACTCTTTGACTAACTTTGAATCTCACAGTCTCACTGTCTTCTATAACCCATCTTTTAGCAAATGATGTTCTCTTGATTAAACTCAGCCCACCACAAACCATACCTGATGAAAACTGACTTCAACTTAATCTGCAACTTGAATTTTTCAATCAACTCAACTCTCTGATCATCTTGAAAATCACTTCAACAACTTATATTATAAACACCCTCTTTCTATCCATTTTGAGATCTTTCCTCCCATTTCCTTAATCATCACACTCTTAATTCCCTAACCTTACCTTGTCCTACCAGACTAGCATTCTGATATACTACTTTCGTTAACACTTGAAACCTTTCATCTCGGCCCACGGTCAAACCTATATTCTAAACTAACAACAAATATTGAAACACCAATCTAAACTTGAGTATAGCAAATCCACTTGTTGATAAGGCCTATCCATCTTCTTCTAATTATCACTTAACTCAAAACTCAAACGATACTCCAATTCTTATCCAAAACTCCTCTTATTTAGCCTCTTGAACTAAACTCTTCTTGTGAAACGTACAATATCTGATCTCTCGACTTTTTCCTTGAAACTCCTTCATCCAAACATTTCTCATAACTTCAAATATCTCCATACATCCCTTGAAGCCTAAACTTTGGTCTTCTAACTCCTTATCTTCGAGGTAAGAAATTGCCTCCAAGGCTTAAACCAATTCTAAAGAAGGTATACAGGTCAAGTTGCCAATGAATCTGTATTCCTCTACCACTATAGAGCACAGTACACTACCACAAAGGCAAGAACAAGACAGAAAATACTATGGACAGTAACACTTGAATCACTACCCTTCATTTCCCCCAAACCTTCAGAATTAAGAAAGGAAAATTATCTCTAGTACAAGTCATGAGTGTGCACCCTCATTCCTTCTATAGAGACATTTTCTGTTCTCAAAACTTCTAATTAGATACATAATTTTACTATCTATACTTGGAATAAATGGTAAACCATACCATTTAGACTCAACTCTTCACAGAGAAGACATGATAAACCTACAACACACAGGTCATCCTAAGGACAAAACTGCTTTGATACCATAATGTAACATCCTAAAAATTATATGTTGAATATAATATAACAGGACATAGCATTATAATATGATAAAGCAATTTAAGGATGTAAATATAGTTATAAGCTTTACAGTCATCCAAAATTGACCACAAATTTAAAACTTTACTTACAAAAGAGTATTTCAAAACAGAGAAGACAGTAAAAAGAATCCTAAGAACTAGGTAGTTGCGTCATCTCCCTCCAAAGTTTTCTTCAGAAGCACCTCCTATACCTTTGCTCACATCCAAGTGGATGATCATTGCAAAAGGAAGAACACAAACATACATGACACAGACAAACAACAAAAAAGCAAGGGTAAGCTAGGTTGAAAAACATACATGATGTCTAATAATATTAAGTATAATAGCACATTCATAAGCAAGTAAACAAGCAAGTATCATATCATATTATAAAACATACTAGACTCGTCTGGACTTAGATTGAATGTCGATCTGGGGCGGGTTGTGCACTTGTGGTGGCCTCTACTGCTTTGCAAAGTCATTGCCGAGGGGTTTCACCTGACCACACACAAGGTTACTCCGTTACCGCGCGATAGGCCTCCAGTGATAGCGCCTACCCTAGAACCTCCCACTACTCTCATCACATGCGTCAATCCTCTCTAAGTGAGAATGAAATACCATTAGAGTGTTGGGATAACCCCCCATATGGAAGCCTCTTACATTCATTCTAAACACTAAATGATCTCACCTAGAGATCTTACTTCCATATTCAATCTAACCACTTTAAATCACATGATATTCCTCTTGAATCAATAATGTACCATGTTAGAATTGTATAAGTACATCCAATGTTATACTAAGTCATATACACATCATACAACATCAACCATGTCATAAAAACAACTCATACATACTCAGACATTACATATTTTCACAGAAACTTCTTTATAAACTTTAATTACCAATACTTAAGTAATTCAAACAGCTTGGAGACCCTCACCAATGGCTCCGAAAGGGTCCAAAACCCCCAGAACGACCTAAAGAACGTCCAAAACGGACGTCCGGAACTCCCAAAATGTCAAAAACATCAAAAGCACTCAATCTGTCGCACAAAATTCGCTCAGCGCATCATTCCTGGTACGCTGTGCGAATTAAGCGGCGAGGGAAGCCCAGAAAATTTCGCTCAGCGCACCCTCTTGGTGCGCTGTGCCAATCTGCAGACTCTGCAGCACGCGATTCTGCATAATTTCACAGTTCACGCTTCTCCAACCCATTTCCAACCCTCTTTTACCAATTCTAATCATTTTGGTGAACTTCTAAAACGCATAAATTAACTTTTATGCTAAAACAACTTCAATTTTATCAACCTAGAGGCCTAAATTCAATTCTACAGCTTGGAGTTTGTCTTTTAACCATTTAAACATGCCTAATAAGTCACACATGACCTACCTAGACCATCCTAATTGACCAAATCAGTTCCTAATCCCTAACCCCCAAATTGACTACTTCACTTCCTCCCTTATGACTTACAACTAGTATAACATAATTAAATAGCCACTTTGCTAACAGAACAGATTACATGCATTCAAATCATGGATGAGACTCATTTAACATACAATTAAACACATCATTTTATCATATCCATACCAGTCATACGCATCCATTCATCAATCACAATAATTTCAATTAAGGCACAGGTTCTAACAGGTACAATTATAAACTTTAATTAATCATCATCATAATCTAATGTAAAATTTACGCATACATTCAATAACTTCACAAAACAGATACAACATCCTAACTATCCTCACTTGGAATATGAATTGCACAGTTCACCAAGATGCCCTAACAGTGCCACAATTGTGCTTAACAGGACCTACAGATCACCTATAATATGTAATTTTATATTTAAGAATTTTATTATTTTATAATTTTAGAATTTTAGAATTTTAGAATTTTATAATATTATTACTTTATAGTTTTATGATTTTATGATTTATGATTTTATGATTTTATAATTTTATCATTTTATCATTTTATCATTTTATCATTTTATGATTTTATGATTTTACGATTTTTATGATTTTATCATTTTATCATTTTATCATTTTATAATGTTATAATTTTATAATTTTATAATTTTATAATTCTATAATTCTATAATTTTATAATTCTATAATTTTATAATTCTATAATTCTATAATTCTATAATTCTATAATTCTATAATTCTATAATTCTATAATTCTATAATTCTATAATTCTATAATTCTATAATTNTATAATTCTATAATTCTATAATTCTATAATTCTATAATTCTATAATTCTATAATTCTATAATTCTATAATTCTATAATTCTATAATTCTATAATTTTAGTTTTATAATTTTATATAATATTTTTTATAATTTTACATAATATTATTTTATTAAATATTTAGATTATTTAATTTGCATATTTTTCCTTTCTACACCCTCTCTTAATTAATTTCTACACCAATTAAAAAAAGGTAAAAGACCTTTTTGCCCAAAAAATATAAAGATAAATAAATAACATAACAATCGTGTTCTAAAAAACTATAAACTCAAGAACACTAATCTCCAACCAAAAATCCAAAATCTCAAAAATACGTTATTTTTTAAATCCCTAATTTTCAGGATCTTACATTCACCCTTTCACAAAATAATTTTCGTCCCGGAAAATTACAATGATCAGAAAACATACACTTCACAATAATATCACAAAAAAAATTCATATGTAACCACTATCTTAACAAACTTGGAAAGTTTAATATTAAAATTCAATTCAAGTCAATTCCATTCAACTCCACTATAAATACATCACCTAATAACACACCACAATTATCAAGTAATATTATAAATAGTCTTAATAAATAAAATACTCAAATCTATAAATATTTTATTTATTGCAGGTCTTACATTCTCCCTAACTCCAAAAAAAAATTTCGTCCTCGAAAATTATGCTACTACTTAATTGAGTACAGATATTTATTTGGTTCACTTCAGAATTCTTATTCCAGTCTTAACTTAATTTCAACTTTCATAATAAAGAAAGGAAAATCATCTGATATCAAGTCATGAGTGTACACCCTCATTGCTCTTATCAAGATATATTCTGTTCTTATTGCTTTTAGTTGATCATAACACCACAAGTCACGACAAAAAAACAAAATCCAACACCAACCTTCATCACCCAACACATCAAGTCAAAAGTACCTCAAATAAAATTACATAATTTACCTAATATCAATAATTATTCCATTAATTAGATTAACGTACTAGCACACCAAAGAAAAAAACAATTATTTTGTACCAGATAACAATAAGCCTTCGTCATTAAAATTGCAAAACAAATAAATGTCATATACTATGTACTGCAATATTAATATTTCCAAAATTGAGGCAAAGTTTCTTAAAATCCAATTTGATAGAGGACTCAATAAAAATTCTACACTAAATAAAATAATTTCGAAGACATAAAAATTTCACCACAAAAAAACATTCAATTTGAATTGTATATAATATTGGTAAATTATATTCTCACATAGAATAAAGTTTGTACCTCGTTATAAAATTTTATATATAACATCAATATATATTAAACCTTGCACACCACTAACATTAAACCTTTCATACCATTGACAGCTAAAAGCAAAATCTAAAGATATATGTGATGTAGTGTTACAATAATAATGCTTCATCTTATCATAAAATAAAATATTAATCCATCAAAACATCGATCCCATTTCCTCAAAGTTTAGCAGAAATAAAAAAAAAATCAAAAAGAAAAGCACCCACATTTCCTAAGGTGTGTTGCTGCTCTTAAACAATTTAAATTGTCTAATCTAATTACACATTAACTTCATTATCATAATACTCAATTATTTTTTTAAAGACTCCCTGCATAAAAATTTCCAGAATTTAGAGTTTATAATTGTTATTGCAATTGTTACAAAATGCATACATCAAAACACTTTAGAAATGAATTTCAGCATGTTTTTTTTTTAAATTAAAATAAAATTAAAGTGTAATAGAAATTCTTTCAACCAACCAAAAAATATATACTTTCATTAAGGACTTCAAATTAAAACTGGAAATCATCATCCTACACGTAAATTTTTTTTAACAAGAATTTTCAAAAACTCATCATCATACTCTTCGTATAATGTATCTTATTTTTAGAATTATAATTTGACTCAAAATTTCCTAATTTACACTTAAAAACAACAAATATCATTCACTTTAGCAGTCATTCATAATGAAACTTCATAACCAGAATAATATACAAACTATTTGCATTGCAGAACAATACTCACTATGCATGCATACGAAAAAAATAAAAAAATTGAAGACAAGAAAAGTTAACTTCCCATACTAACATAGTAACACATACTTAAAAAAAAATTCATGCAATGAATATACATTCACTATTCAAATAAAACAATCCAAAGTTTTAACTAATTAGATTCTCAAAACAGGCCCTTATATTTTTTTTTTTGACATAATAAAACATACTCACCTACTAGATAATAAATCATTGATGTGATTAACGTAAACCAATTTTATACCATGCACTAAGCTAAGCTAATTTACAAAATTCAATTTCAAATCACAAGCGGTCTATACAAACTTAAAACACCAAATAGAATTCAAGTCAAATAACATGGCAACACATTTTACCACTAAGCATGTATATCATATGAGATACCATAATAACCATTCATTAACCCAACATCATTAAGCAAATAGGGAAGACACAAATTTATCAAAAGAGTTAAGCAATCCAAATACAACTTAGCTCATTCTTCCTAGTCTCACTAGTGCAACGAGGAGCTTTTACCGCGGTTATTTTATACTATACGTCGCGGTTTACGAACCGCGGCATATTCAGCCGCGGTAGTGAGTCAGAGACTTTAGGCCGCGGTTATAAAATTTTATGATTTTATAATTTTATAATTTTATAATTTTATAATTTTATA
>NC_028358.1:39015035-39018470 GCF_000741045.1 Vigna radiata var. radiata | reverse complement strand
CCGGAAAAAGAAACCCAAAAGGATTTCCCAACACCGTTACCCTACAAAATGCACTTATCGGAAGAAGTGGTGGTTTCGGATGAAGACACGAAGAAACATAACTACAATCACATGATTCTGCACAAGGGCAAAGATGGAATTAAATTATTCAAATTTTCTCCAACTGCATGACGTCAAAATGCTGCCTTTTTTTTAAAAAAAGTTTGGCCCAATAAGAAAGTGACACGTGGCGTTGTTAAAGTTGTGTCAAAATAGGAGTGTCAAAATCTCGGCTTCCTAATACATATTGTCCATCTCTTTTTGCTACGTTATTATTACTCATTTTCTATTTGTGCGTTGTCATTTGTTTTATTAAGGAAAAAACCAAATGCAAGCTAGCTAAGTTAAACTTTAGTGCCTTATCAAAGAAGCTTTTCTTCAACATAATACCAAACCTTTATTAAGTTAGAAAGAAATTTGATATAAATATGATATTTTCTATAAACGAGTTCGTGGTACTTGTTATATTTTTGTTCTTCTTCGGACCAACAATTTCATTCAAAATTTAACTATTTGTTCCAAATATGTTATAAGAAAAAGCCACATGCTCTCGTATATTAGATTTCCTAAATGCTAAATGTTGTATGAACGAGAGACGTTGTAGATTTAACTTCTTCATTATCAAATATTAACAATTAACATTAAACAACAATTAGAGATAACATGGATTTAGGATTAAAAAATAGCACGAGAGAATATATATATATATATATATATATATATATATATATATATATATATATATATATATATATATATATATATATATATATATACACACACGCAAATTTAAATGATTCTATGTGGTATTTATAAATGAAACTACTGTAACCATTTTTATTTATCTATACGAAGTTAAAAAATATATATTTTTAATATTTATAGTGTAGCTTAGCAATAAAATATTTATTATTATTATTATCAACATCTACAAATTTTTAATATTATAAATAATTAATAACAAGATATAGTCATGAACTAATATATGAATATTTGAATAATTTTCTGTACTAAAGTGTGTATCAAGTAAATAATGTTTAATCTGCATAATATTGGTTTATGCTTGGAAACAATATGTATCATATTGAACCAGATGATATCCAAGAGTTCAATCTTAACCAAAATCTAGTATGACATGAAGAAATGCAGAACGGATTCATCTATCACGTCCAAGTTGATTTTTAATTGGATAAATTTATATTTTGACAACATTTTTTTTAATTTTAATATCATCTACGTGTCATTTTGTGATTGGTCATTGATGATGTTTATGATTGTTATTATTGATTGTGGAGTAATTTTGGATCAATCACAGAATAACACGTACGTAGATGATGTTAAAATATTATCAAAAAATGTTGTGAAAGCATCATTAACCTTTTTAATTATATTGGTAGTTTGTCAAATACAATTTCGTATCTAATTATATTCTAACGATCTAGGAATTAGACTATGTTATTCTATCATTTTCAATCCCATGGATTACTATATTTATTTATGTTAATTAAATTAAATACTAATTAGTCATTAATTTATATATATATATATATATATATATATATATATTTTTTTTTCTTTTTTTTTGCAAACTAATTATTCTAAAAGTAAATTAAAAACTAAAATTTCATTAATTATATGAGAAAGTATAATTACTATGATAATTTTTATTTGGAGATTTGCTAAGATTGTTGGAACTTAGTCAGTAATAATAACTGAAACGATGACTGTGAGAGCAGAAAACCCAAAGGCGAGACAAGTTGCCATTGCCACAAATAATTTTCATTCCTATTAAAGATTTGAAATATTTATTACACCGTTTTGTTTTTAATAACATTTAAGACTTATTGTTTAGCTAAAACTCATTTTCTTTATGTCTAAACAGGGAGTTTCTTTCTATACCACCACGTTATTCTTCCTCCACCATCGCATTTCACAATTGTCCTCCAGTAAAAAACTTAAAAGGAATAAAAAGAAATCGTTGAGAAATGGATGATCACCTTCAACAGATCTCTATTCCCGTTGATGAATATTGACATTTGTTGAAGACATAACGGATCTCTATTAGAAATATTGACATCCGTTGAAGACTAATTATCTCTAATTCCGTTGATGTTTTCTAATTATTTTGTATAAGAAATTAATTTTTATTATTTATAAGATGATATAAAAAAATTATTAAATCAATCACAAATAAAATAATGATAAAGTTTAAATAAATAAATTTACAAAAAAATAATTAATAATGTAAGAATAAATAAAAGAAGTGAAACTGGAAGGCTAGATATGAGAAGTCCATTGCGTTTTCAAACAGATATGGAAAATTCAACAATAGAATTGGAAATCGTTGAGCCATATCCGTTGAGCCTCTTTCGATCTCTCCTACAAAATAATCACCCCCGCAACAGCACACTATAAATGTCATAAAACAAGTAAATATACATTCAAATCAGAAACCCAACATCAAACACTACCAACATTAAACAAGTAAATTAAAACACCAAAATATTGGAACGAAGAGATAAATCAACCTAAATTTGAAAACCAAGCTCAAAAATAAAAGCACAGATAGACTGAAATAGATCCTTTGAATTTGAAAAAGAGATGAAGAGAAGCAAGAGAAAGAGAGGAGGAGAAAAAATTCAAAAGGGTTTAAAAAAAAAGTTAAAATTAAAATCATTTTTACCAAAGGTCATTCTAGTAAAATAAAAGAATTTGGGGAGATGCAGGGAGAAATTGGAGAAAAAGAGGCCCAACAACACCATAGAACTTCCGAACAGTGCCCAACCCAAAATCTTCAGCCTTAAAAGTCCATGATTTCATGGGCTGGAGGCTAAAATAAGCTGGGGTGTTGCTCCCTCCACCACCTAAAATGCTCCTTCACCTTTCCATTATTTTCTTTTATTTCAAAAATATTTTACATCTTTTTATTATTATTTTTATTCCAAAAACACCCTATTATCTTTAACAATCTTTCTTTTTCTCTTTGCATTGATGAGCTTTCATTGCTCAGATTTGAACTTCTGATATATTGGAAAATATAATAAAATTAAGAGGAAATTTCAAATTAGTACTTCTACCACTACCATTTTATAAACTTAAAAGTTATATGCAAATACAAAATAATAAACATAATAATAATAATGAAGAGCTAAATAAATTCTAAATCTTTAACAAATAATTTTTCTTGTATATTTTAAGTATTTAATAATATTTTTATATTATTTATCTAATAAATTAAATACTTTATTCAAATTATTTGAATCATGTCAGTAAATTAAAATATAATATAATGTTAAAAATTATATATATTAAATGTAAAACACTCACACAAACACACACACACAGATATATATATATATATATATATATATATATATATATATATATATATATATA
>NC_028358.1:39004039-39014380 GCF_000741045.1 Vigna radiata var. radiata | reverse complement strand
TTAAAAATAAATTATATATATATATATATATATATATATATATATATATATATATATATATATATATATATATTTGCTTTCATATTTTCTTGTGATGTGTCATAATTTATTGTCTTCGTTCCTTTTTATTCCACAAAAGCAAGAAATATAATATTTGTTATTGTGATAAAATGGTTAAGCAGTTTTTTTATTGTAAACAGAGGCATATATGCTACAACTTAATATAGTTAAAGTCTGTATAATTTTATACCGTTGCTTAGAGTATTTTTCCGCATAGGCTCGGCGTTTTAATTTATTTTGAAAACATGTAATCGAAAAAAAAATGAAATTTGATTATATGTTTGATTTTCTCCATACATGATGATCTGAAAAAACTTAAGTGAAATTAGAAAAAATAAAAGATGGAAAAAAAAATGGTTAAGAGCTTATATTCACTATAAGTTATTTGAAGTTAGTCCAGAGAACAAAGGTATATGTCTCGTTTAAGAAATAAAATGAAAGGAATGAAAGTAAGATAATAAAAGAGAGGCTATTTTAAGTTGTTATAAGATAAAGTTAAAACTTTTTCTTTCCTTTTTGTTTGGTTTTTATAGAAAGTAAAATGAAAGAAAAAAATAAAATAAAATGAAGATAATATTCTCTTTTATCTATTTTCTTTTTTTCTTTTTCTGGGTAGGTTACTTTTTACCAGTCTTACAAATATTTTTCCCTTAACAAAGGCAGAAGAAGAAAAATTATAAAGTTAGAACTTTGTGTGTTGATGAGCTTTGTCCTTCTTCAATCATCCATTCCAGGTACATCTTTAAGTTATAAATTACCAAAATAAATTCACGTAACCAGTTTTAAATTCTTATAATAACTAGTATAATTTTTAATTTTTCATTTCAGTTTCTATATAAGAAAGTTGTTCAGTGTCTTGAAGAATATTTGAAAACAATTGAAAATATTTTTTTTTGTGTATTTAAAATTTTGAAACTTATAATTATCGTTAACAGTTTTTTATCTAAAAATTTCCAAAATTAAGCTCATTTTTTGCTGATAGTTTTTATTTTAGTTCATTTTAATAGCATACCATTTTCTGTATCACTATACAAAATTTAAATTTCTATACTGTAATTAAAATTAGTTATCTTAGAGTGATTTTTTTTACTGAATGAAACAAATTATAATTGTGACAATAATAATAATGATTTTATATATAATTAAATATATAAAATAATTTCATTGTCTCAACTGTCTAAAAGGGACGACCATAACAAGAATACGTTGACTTCGACACAATATATTATGTTTTCTTGAAAAAAAAAATTATCTTAGCTTTTAGTTAAAAGCTTAAAAAGATTAGCACGCAATCAATTTTCTGAACATATTTTACATTTATTGAATTGAAATAAATTATAGTAAACTCTTAAAAACATATAAAATAAAATTGTAAAATTTTATGTGCCGGACAAATAAATCCTTAATTCACCAACAAGTACTCCTGTCTCTATTTTTGCTGTTCATTATTATTATTTTTTTGAAATTATGGAATTATAAATATAAAGCATCTATACATAAATACCTTTTAATTTTAAAAAGACAAACTAGTGTAACTTCTTTTTTTCTTTCAATAATTATACAATATGAATTAGAGTCGGACAAGGAATCTTCTTTAAGTAGAGCAGCGGCGGCTTAAAAAGAATGCATATACTTATGAGCTGTCAATTATTTGATTTGAATCATATCCTTAAGGTTATGATTATGGAGATTTTATTTTTGACTGTTTAAATTCAAAACATTTGTTTTCTTACGTATGAATGTTCTAGAATAAATGAATCCTCACTAACCAAGAGCACGTCCTCTTAGATATAAAAAAAGTGAAGTCGTTGTAAGGACCTACTCTCTCTCCTTCAAAGACAAAAACAGAGATACTGGGAGAATGAATCTGAAAATGGCTTCACTTTTTCTATCGAAAAAGATCTCTTCTTCTGTTAATTTTTCAGTGTTTGATGTAATTCAAACCAGCGGACGTAAAGTGACGAATTCGTTCAACAATCTGGGGAATGGCACTCAGAATTTTGCTAACGCCAAAATCATGCTTACTGGAGGCTGTTGCTGTTGCTGTACCTCGTTTGACTTGCATGGTATCATTAAATCAGCAAATACTCTCTTGTTCGATTTCTTTGTTAGTTTCTTTGTTTATTTATTTATTTTCTGTCTTTCTCAGGTACTGTTTCTCCCAATCGGACGTCGACAAAACCCCCTCGACTTCTAAATCACCAGCCAACAACATATTTAGTTTCTCCATAACCACTTTCCGTTGTAGACGACAAAGACATTTCTGCAACGGAATCTTCTTCCTCCACCGGATCCAAATTCGGTGACGTCTTTGTATGTTTTCCTTCCTTTGGGGAATGTATATGATTTTAGATATGCTGCGTTTGGTTTATTTATTTCCAAGCAGATTAGATCTGAAAGTATCTGTCTTGCTTTTGTGTTCAGCACCAGGTCTCAGGTATGTATGAGGGACAGAATATTCATATGTTCTCACGAGCTGGTGCTGTAATTCACTTATGTTGAAGCAATACGCTGGATACAAAGAAATTAACGATAAAAGTTAGAAACAAACCAAGTTCTTCTGGGTTTTAATAGATGAGGTAGCGTGAAAATAACTTCTCCCCCAAATTTTACTAGAATTTTCACCTCTAGTAAACTATTATTGCGATTCAATGCTTCACATGTATATTGGTGTTTGAAGAATTTTGGAACTGTGTTCCGATATTTGGATTTAATTTATCTTTCTTGGTTATAAATATCTATATATTGTTCTGTTAGGCATTAAACTGTCGCGGTAACAAGAGAATAGACAGCTGAGATAATGTATTCTCAGGACATTCTGTTGGAACTAGGTTTTCAGTGTTACAGAGCTATACAAATTAGCTTTTTTGGTTTCTATATTATCATTGGGATTTGAAATTTCAGTAATCAACTGTTAGTTTAGCCAAAGTAATGGCAAAATATCACATTGTCGCTATGAAACATGGTTTGATATGAAATTTGATGCAACAGAGCTCATTGTTTAACTAATTCCGTTGTACAAAAAAATTGTGATTTAATGTGTTTGACCTGGTTTTGCAGGTTCTTTAGGTTTTGGACTCTTAAGTTCCAGGTTTGCGAAAGGTTCAAAAGAAGACAGTCCCCACTGGAATACTATAGGGTGGGGGGATTTCTAATTTTGAACTGGATTGCTCTCTCCTCAGACTCTTGGTGCTGTTATGTGCCAATTAAAGTTTGATCCTCAAGTAAATTCAGTTTTTAATGCTAATGCTCAATATATACATTAAGTACTTTACCTGTAAGTACTTTCTTTCACCTTAGATTCTTTAATCTCTTATGTCATGCATAACTTATTGGCATCTTGGTCTCCTCAGTAGTATTGAAAAATTGTTCATAAGGATGAAATCAATTCATTTTATTATGAATTTGAGTCAGATTGAATTTTAAAAAAATAATATGAACTAATTTTGAGTTTAATTAAAAATTTAACTTATCTATATTAATTCACAAATCTATAATTTTTTTTAAAATATATTATTATATTACAAAATTTATTATTTTCTTATTATCAACTTATGATAAAATGGATTGACTTATCAATTTATCAAATTTGTTATTTGTTATTTTTAAGTTATATTATTAACATTATTTGAATTGAACTTTATTTAAATTTCATTTAAAAAAATGTTATTTTTTAGATTCAAGAAAAAAAAAGACTTTTAATTAAGTGAATCAACTTCTTTAATCTATTAATTTGTGGGAAATGGATCGGATTCAAATTTTTTGAGCTTTTTATTAAGTAAATTGAATTGGATTAATTCATTAAGTAGTCCATTAATGATGGATCGAACTTAGTAGAATGACTTGTTTTGTTTTGAAAGCACTATAGATCTAATAAAGTTTTCTTTAATGTGAACAAGTTATGCATTTCACTTATTGTTTAATATATACCTGAAAATTCAGGTTGCTACACACAATATATGAGATTTATGGAATAGAATGTGTTTGGTAGTTATCTATTAAGGCTTATGAATAGTTTCCCTTATGAATTTCGCTTTCTTCCATTCCCGTGGTAATGGTCAAGATAGTTCTGTTTTCCCCTGCATTACTTTTCTTTAAGTATTGTGGATTTGGACAAGGGAAAAGAAAATGGTCTCGTGATAGCACAAGATGAATCTAAATTGAACTTTTCTTCAACTAAAAATTTATTCTTAAAACGCTTGGTGATGCAGAAAATGAGTGAACTTAGTTTCTAGATGTGTTCGCGTTTAACATCAAAATATTCAAAGGTAGCTTTGAGATCTGTTTTTTCCGTATTTCATACTTTATTTCACCAGCGATTGTTATTCTAAATTGCTAAAATATGATAAATTGGTAATATATTCTGAAAATGTTGTTAATAATTGTTTTTAGTAAATAAATGCGAGGACCCACTGGCTGGATAGTCATTCATTTAGTGTTTCTGTTTGTCTTTGGTTTTAAATGGTACTATTTATAATTAATTCTTATCTTTCACTTGTACTTTCTTTCCTAAAGATGAAGGTCCACGTCCACTGTTTTTTCTTTTCTGTATTATTTTCTGTGTTACTTGAATTAGGGTTTATTGGTTTACTTTCAGACTTGTTTCCAAATTCACATTTAATATATTTATTTTTGTTGACTGTGATAGAATTGTTATAGGTCTATATATGATTAATTTACTTGTACTCAATCCTTCGTATTTCTCGGTTGATCTCGAAAAAAAAAAAGACTAGATCGACCATGCCTTTGTGCTCTGATTTGGTAATAGACAATCAAAATAGATTCTAAGTTTATATCATTATACAATTTTCTTAACTAACCTTTTTAAGTTTAATTTAACTTTATAAAATTAACGAGATTCGTAGTCAATTGTATATTTTAAATTAACATGTGTGATACTTTGAAGATTAATGGTAAGATGAAAGGAATTTACCTTTCTCTACAGTAATATAGGAAAAGTAGTGTTTTGCTTTGCGCATCTTTGAAGTTCCCTATGTATGTTAGAGGCATTGTTTGATATGAGAGTACTCACTTGCTAATTGCTCTAATCTTTGAAGTTCCCACACTAATCGTTTTATATCTGATGTTTCAGGAAGCGAAAGTATTGGACAAGGTGCCATAGAAAAGTCATTCAACAATGAAAGGGACGGCACGCAAGACTTCTTCAATGCAACAATCAAAATTGGAGGGTATAGCTGCAGGTCAACAAGCGGAGTGAAAGTGGGTGTGATAGCAAGCTCATTCAACAACAAGGGTGACGGCATCCAGAACTTCAGCAATGCCACAATCATAATCGTTACCGGCTGTTGTCGTGGTTCACTTGGTTTACATGGTATCATATTTTCCTGCTTCTTCTTAGAGCCCTTGTTGCACTGCTGCTGATCCCAACCAGAGATCAACATCCACCAACAATATTGGATTTCACTCGATCCAATGCCGAGGTCAATTATCCTTCAAAGGGAACCTCCACTCGCCAATACCACTCATTCGTGATTCTCCATAATCGCGTCTGCTACCATTTCTTTGCCTTCTGCAATGGCCACCCCACAAGATCCGATTTTCGCGAGATCTTTGTATGTTAGTCTTTTACTCACCATGTTGATTTTCACTAAATTTTTCTATTTAATATATATATATATATATATATATATATATATATATATATATATATCATCATGCATGCTATTACTTTTGTGCTCAACACCAATTATTTAGTTGGAAATATTTCAATACAATCTCCACCTGGTGATTTGAAATTTTTTACTACAGTCAGTAAATCTTCTAGGTGTATTGAAAATTTGGGGTTAGGTGTGTGTTTTGAGAGTTTTTGCAATTGCATCCTGATAAAGGTTGCAATAGGATATATAGGATATTTGATTACTTCGGTGTTAAAAAGAATGGAAAATTTCTTATGTGAAAATTGTAGAGAAGAGTTACAATTTTAAAATATATATCTCAGCATGCATGCTTTTACTTTGTGCTCAGCACCAATTATTGAGTTGGAAATATTTCGACACAATCTCATCCCGTTGTTGCAAGACAGATTTCGGTGGTGATTAGAAATTTTTTAGTACAATTAGTAAATCTTTTGGGTGTATTGAAAATTTGGGGTAGTTGTGTGTTTTGAGAGTTTTTGTAAAAGGTTGCAATAGGATGTATAGAGATTTGAGTACTTAGGTGTTCAAAAGAATAAGAAGTTTCTTATGTGAAAATTGTAGAGAAGAGTTACAATTTTTGTACTATATTGCATAAGAGAATTTGTAATTTTATCTTTGTAAAAGTTGCACGAAAATATTTTTAACTATTTTAAGAAAAAATTATATATTGACTATTAAAATATTTCTATTAAGTAATGTCTGGATATAGGACTTAAAGTGTGAAAACACGTTTATGTAAGTTTGAGCATGACATAAATGAATAAAAGAATGAAATAGGACAATCTTAGTTTGATAATTATTTATTGAAAAATGATGTACACTAAAAAGTTTATCAATATTTGATATACACATACAGAGAGAATAAAATTATAGGTTTATAGGATGTATGATGTGATAAAAAAAGAGAGATGGGAAGAAAAAACAAAGATATAATAAAATACATAAAATTAAGGGGTATAGACTGATATATATGTTTTTTTACTCCCTTATCCTAAATAACTTCATATATCCCTTACAGGTCAGGTTAACTTTAATCAATTTCAAATTATTCCATACCTTTTTTTTCTTCTAAGATTTCAGTGGTTTTATTAAATATCTATATTAATGGTTAGTAAATCCTATAAAAGAATTGGTTACTGTTCTTTTGGAAAGAATCAGATATAGGATTTTTTTTTTTTTTTCAACAGAATATGGGACCAGTTCCCGAACCTTTCTTAAGTGAGGGATATGATATCTTCCACTATCTCTTGGCCTTAAATGCAATGCTGAGGTATATGTACTGTAGTTGATCCACATGGGGAAAGTTCTTAATAAATGTCTTTTGACACCTGATATTGGGTTTTGATAATTGAGTCAGCAAATGGGCTTAAGCCATCATATTGTGCCCATATCCTTCATAGATGGTCTTGAACATTATGTTTGGGGTTTGTGTTCTGATTAACTTTAACTCCTTAGGTTCAAGAACAATGATTCTAGTAACATGACATTTATATGATATATGCTAAAATATTATATATTAAAACAAATGCCAATCGATAATATTTTTTACTGATTCAACAACACTTTTAGACATGTTGTAGGGTAGATTGCTACGGAAATACTACAATTGGAATGAAAACTTAAAAGTGGAAATAGAAAATGAAACTAACCTCCAGTTATTGCTGTCACAAGGATTTTCTTCTTGTGTTTTTATAATTTTAAATTCTCATTTTCTGAAATCCTGACAGTGTAGTATAAGATTTGATGATATAAAATAGAGTATCAATGTGTTATTTATAGTGCTCTGTCCAATCATAGAATGGTAAAAGTTGTGATAAATGTGGTATCAGAACTTCTACACAACTGTTCTGTAATTGTTTGAAAATTGACTACATTTATGGGTTAAATGTTTCATAGTAGGAATATTGATTTCAGTATATCTCATATTATACCCACATTCCTATAAAATAGGAACTGCACGTGGGTATCTGCCAACTGAGAAATTTTGTAGAAGTTCCTGTACGTGTTGAAGGCATTGTCTAACTAATGGTTTTATATTTGATGTCTTACAGGAAGCCAAAGTATTGTAAACTCATTCAACAATGAAGGCAATGGGGTACAGGACTTCAGCAATTCAATAATCACAGTTGGAAGCTGTAGCTGTTCCTCGACTACTGTGAGACTGAAGACTCGTCAAACCGCGGTTTGTTTGATGAAACAAAATATTGAAACTTGATCGAGGCCACAGTGTTTTCAAACAAGTTCTCGACTGAAGAACCCTTTGGAAAACTGAATAAATAGCCATTAGCCAATAGGGTTAATCTAGATGTCTTATAAAAGAAAGCTCGATTTTTGGAAAGCTTTCATGTTGATTGCTGATTGTCGATTGCGTTTACGCACTCTGGATGAACTTGATAATTGAGCGTTTCCCCAAAAGCAGGACCAATTTGAATTTTGATGATGTAAATGCACAACCTTCTTTCACATCAAGATAGGACTCAGCTGTTGATTCCACTACTTATTTGGTCTCAGCTTCGGCACTTCTAGTTCCATTAATAGAGGGTGTGGGTGTTTCTGCCACAATTGTGTATTGTTCATCTCTTGAATGAGAACCAGAATGATGATTATGATTATCAAAGTCCGTTATCATATATTGATAATGTTGCAGGGCTGAGATTACACTTAATCCTGTATTTTTCTGACTGTCCAATCTTCAAATGTCGTCTTCTTTCTGTGCTCGTCCTCTCGTGTTGGATCGGTTACCTGCAAAAGCTAATTTGATATTCAAGTGTTTGGTTTGTAATGAACGTTAATAATGTCTTTAATGGACTTTTATTTTAAGAAAGCCTAAAAGTAGTATAATAATTTTCTAACCTTATTTAACGTGATAATTTGGAAATTATCTCCCAATACTATATCTGACTGGTCGGTGGAGAATTTTAGGCAGAATATATATATACATAGTAGTATTTTCGTTAGAGGTGTCAATTTAATTCATGGCCCCAGGGCCAGCTCCAACCCACTATTAAAAAAACCCTATTTTAAGAAGCTCCTCAAGTAGGGGGTCAGAAGAAAGTCCCAACTTCCAAAACCCCCTCTCAAGTGGGTTAGGGTCAGGATTAAAGTGGATTTAGCCCCACTCCAAAACTTTAATTAAATTTTAACCCCACTCCAAAACTTCAAATCTCTCTCTCAATAATTTTTAGGAAATGACAAAACAATATATTCTCAGGAGCAGAAGCTATAGTTTTTATTTTAATATCTGCATTTGAAAAGAAAAAACTCTTTATATTTACAAATGAGAAATAACTATAACTCAACATATACGTTATCATACTTGCACCTATAATACTTGCACCTATAATTTGCTCATGTCTAAAACCAATTATAAAGTTTATTACAATACTGGCATTTATATTGTATTTAGAAATATCATTGTATATAAATACAGTACTTTTAAATGTAATATTTTATTTTTAAAATTTTTAACGAAACAAAATGAGTATTGAATAAGAGATATTTAATCAAAGTCAAGTGCATGAAATTAAAAGAAAAAGCACATGAACATTTCTAATTTGTGAAATAACTATTCCATCAGTAAAGGTGAGCATATATTTCAACCCAAACAAATATGATAAAAAGGTGATATAGAAAAATAATTAATTGACACCATAAAAACTTTTTGATAAATGTAGCCTTAATTTAATTTCTATTGTGTAACATCAAATAATCATAAACTTGGAAAAA
This sequence comes from Vigna radiata var. radiata, assembly GCF_000741045.1. Taxonomy (NCBI): domain Eukaryota; kingdom Viridiplantae; phylum Streptophyta; class Magnoliopsida; order Fabales; family Fabaceae; genus Vigna; species Vigna radiata. The sequence goes on along the minus strand of NC_028358.1, from coordinate 39,004,937 downwards.
GTATATTTTCATATTAACTGTGCAATGTGTACTTAAACTTAAAATAATATAAGAAAAAGTAAAGATGTATAAAGAAAATGAGTTTAGGAAAAAAGAAAAGAAAAATTGGGGTTCAGGATGTTTGAATTGTGAAGAGGTTCAAAGGAAAGAGAAGTTATCTACAATTATTCTCATCACTTTTAATTATTAAATTAATTAATTATATTATACAGTTTCTATATTTACATTATTACAATTTAAATAGTAATGGTAGTAAGTACTGTTATATAGTTGAAGTTATGTTTGAGTTTGTTGTTATAAAATTGATAATCTTTTGTTTTTATTTTTATTGTTATATTTTTTCATGGTAAAAAGAATTAGGGCTTTAGGGTTTTTGGCCCTGTGGACTTTTTCAATAAGAATTATGGTGTTGCTCCCTACATTTCTCCAAGTGGGACTTGTACCTCCCCATTAATTTAATTTATTTCAAAAATATTCTACACCTCTCCACTATTTTCTTTATTCCAAATATACCCTACACCTCCTCACTATCCTTAACAATCTTTCTTTTTCTCTCTCTACATACTACATTAATGGAGCATTTACATGGTTCATTGCATTTACATGACTTAAATTTGAAGTTAGATGTATTTTCTTAAATAAGTTTGATTCAATCTTATTTTTGTTGTTCAATATATTTTTTTCTTTTCAAATTACTTAATAAATGAAAAAATTTTGTTTTAAATTTCTAGAAAAATGTTTATATACATGTATCTTTTTTTTTACATATAATATNTATAATTTTTANNATTATATTATGTTTTAACTCACCGACATGTTTGACTCAAATAACTTGAATAAAATATTTAATTTATTAGATAAATAATATAAAAATATTATTAAATACTTAAAATATAAA